>NC_141864.1:12402500-12564907 GCF_024713525.1 Acromyrmex echinatior | reverse complement strand
AAATTGAACAGCCCCTCTGTCTAAAATTTATTAGCCAAAAAATTTCTTTCTAGGTTCAAATTGTAAGTATACATATCTACTACTTTCTTTAACACTCTTGCCTTTTTAGAAATTCAATACGACGGGCTTAACATGAACGCTATTGTTCACGAAGTGAAACCAGTTGAGAATGCTTAAATTATCACTCAAATGGGCCAAGGTTTCGTCCAATTTCATAAACGTCAGCCAAGAAAGAAAAGATTCAGAGATGTCAAAAGGTTTGCAGGTTATCGCTGTGTTGTGCTTCATTGTTAATGCCAACGTTTCGTGAATCTTGCCTTTCACTTCATCTATCTGAGAAACGCACTGATACTGTCGAGACTGATACTTTTGAGAAAAATGCATAAATCTGCATTTTTCTCGAAATAATATTTTCTAAAATGATTGCCATGATAATGTACAGTTTTAATTTAATCAATTTGAAATTTTGAATACTTCGTCAACTATAGCTATTATGTTACGCTCATCATATTGAATTTCCAAAAAGACTAAAGTACTAAAGAAAGTAGTAGATATGTGTACTTACAATTTGAGCCCAGAAAGAAATTTTTTTGGATGAACTGAATTTTAGACAGAGGGGAGTGTTCAATTTGGCAGAGAATGCCTCATATATACAACAATAAATTGTGATTTTTCGTTTCTGATGTCATAATTCAATATTTGCTATTTACATTGAAAGAGACATGTTGTGTGCTTTAATATATGTATAGTGATAACAATTAATTACATGTTCGAGCGGAATTGGACGGTAAATGACCGCATGTTTCTTAGAAGGATTTATATTCTTCAAATATTGATCTGTAATTTAAGCTTTCTTATGTAAGATTATAAAGATATTAAAAATATTGATACATACTGTCAGTATTAATGATTCCATATTACTGATCAGTGTTATCGATCACCTTTACAGTTACAGTGTAGAGCACAAAATTATAACATTAATGTTATTTTTGTAACATTACTGTAATATAACATTTTACCATTTATAACATTATGTAATATAACATTTATATTACTTTTAGTTGGTGTTGAGATGACATCAATAGAGTTCGAAAATAATGATCAAAAGTCACTTTTCGATCAGTTACAATTAATTTCAACGTCACATCGTTGTCGTTCTCTTTGACTTGTTCTCTCTGTTTGGATTCGTTTTGCATAGATATCTTACGAAGAAGCAAAATTTAATTTCTTTTTTTAAAAAACCAACGACATGTTCAGTCCATTTAAAGATGTTAGGAAGATTAATTGGATTAGTCCTGCGGCAAGTATATAATAATTAAAAATAATTGCGCTGGGATTTTCGAAGAGTTGAGATTTTGAGTTCCACTCTCGTTTGAGTTCACTTAATAACGCTGTTCATCAATGGAACCTTTACAAGCTCGCGCGCGCGAGGGTCAATTGCTTATTAACTCAAAGAGCCATAGCGGCTATTAAACGATTTCATTGTCATTGAAATGGTTTGCAAAAAACGAAAACGGTCGTGTTCATCCGGAAACAAACATACGTTCGATTGCTTAATCATACGTATAGATTGATGCATTGCCGTCGTCGTTATGGGAGAATTTTTTTTACAATTTAAATGGTCGTGATCAGAAGAAACGTTTTATTTCCTTCGGGCACATTCTGAAAAGTACCTCGTAAACATCGCACTTCGTAAACGCCATGTGTCTTTTTTACAGTCGCCTTAAACTTTAAACGAGTCGCCGGAAACGAGGCAATTTGGCGGTCACATTTATACGTCGGCTTATGAAATTAGATCAAACACGCTTGGAAATGATCTTGGAATCTAAACAACGCTGCATCAGCAGTCACTCAATGCTGTACAGCTGCATTCGGTGTATCATCAGATACGTCATCGTATACATTACTCGAAATTACGGTGTCATCACGTGTACATTGCAGAATCATGGCTATACTAAAGAATGTACGAATTACATATTTTACGTGCTGCTTCCCTTGTAAAAACATTCGAAATTGATTTACCAGCCAAGTACTCAGTTTTAGCAATAAAGTATCAAAAATAGAGATTTTAATAATAAAAACAAATTTTCATTAAAATTAATAAAAATTAACTTTTCGTATTTTTCTTCTCTCTCTCTCTCTCTCTTTCTCTCTCTCTCTCTCTCTCTCTCTCTCTCTCTTTCTCTCTCTCTCTGTATTATTTTGAATTATTTATATATTTTTAATATTTTTTGTAGAAACATTCTATATAATTCTATTGATTTTTATCAATTTTAAAAGTAGAGTATCGAATAAATTATAATTTGAATATAAAATTAATAGAAATTAACTTTTGTATTAAGAAAAGAGAGAGAGAGAGAGAGATGCTTTTAAAATTTATGATATTGTACTTATTTCCTTCTCTCTCTCTCTCTCTCTCTCTCTCTCTCTCTCTCTCGATTTATCTACATATTACGATAAGCCTCTCATATATGTCTAAAATTATCCATTCGATTTTTCATTTTCCGTGATATTAAATATAGTATATCTACTAATTTAGCCAAATAAATCTTGGAATCCTATTGGATTGAGATCCTATTCAATGCGATTATCTGATTTTCGTGTCACGTTAACATTTGAATGCCATCTTGATAGGTAAATAAAATTCAAAAATGGATGGCCACATTTATGCTGAGAATACGAAACATCATTTGTCACGAATGATTTCGTCATCTTTGCTCAAACCGATTAAAATGTCTATAAATTCTTTCCTTCAACAAATAAATATTAATGTACCATTGGCGAGTTTAGCTGTATCTATATTTAAAGATTTCAAAGTTATTAATTTATCGTTAAATGTATCCGCTTCTCATTACCATTGCATCCCAATATTTCTAAAAGAAATTTAAGGATCGTTCATTATTGCGTTCAGTCAGTTATCTTTTGAGACCAATCTGATTTAAAATATATGCTTCATCGATAAAATAAAAGTAAGTGTAATCGATTTCTGATTGATCTTACCTGGCGGACGTTGACTTTAAAGAGCCATTCGCATAGAGATCGGCTGCCATGATACCGGTATCAGTCCGATGACATCCCGATCTTCGTGGGATGCTCCGAGGAATGTACAAGCTGGGATCTCGTCGCTCTTGTTTATTCCTCCCTTCCTTCGTGTTCCTTTTCCTTCGTAGAACAATCAACCGTATTCGGCAAGGATTCTTCGAAATTTTGTCACTGACAATTGTCAACCTTGACCGGGATCATTCTCATCGTGAATGAAACACCAATCGCTTCGATCTAAACACGCTCGTATTATTGACATTATCTTCATATATCACAATACACGATATTGCCGGCTCTTATATATATATATATATATATACATACATATATCTATATATATATATACATATATATAGGTATATCTTCGTCTATTTATTCCGTAACGCGAAAATTCCGTCGTCAAAGTCGACGATTTCGGGAGAAGAGCAGAAAAGAGCGTGTGGAACGTCGCGTGGTGAGCGCAATTTCGAGAGAACGACTGTCGTTCCGTTAACGGAGATATAGGATCATCCTGTGCCCGCCTCGTGACTGAACTATGTCAGACGGGGCACTGTCAATTGGATAACTACTTACCCCACATTGGCACAGTATTGTCGCGTGTATGTGCGTGTAATGTAACGTTTCGTATCGTTGATTCTGAAAGCCTGCACGTAGTCCATGTTCTCCCACTTCTTCTGCATCACTTGATCTTCTTTTTCTTCTTCTTCTTCTTCTTCTTCTTTTATCAATACTTGTTTCTTCTGAGATATAATACATTGCATCTTCTTGACCTTCCATTTTTCTTTTTCCTCATTTCTTTGTTCGTTCTAGTTCTACTCTCACAGAGCTACCGAGAAAGACTCCGTCTTTTCCATACGGAAAAGACTCCATCGATTTAAATTTGATTTAAAAGTTCTGCCAATTCTTATTCTTATTTGTTATTTTTAAAGAGATCTATTGTCAATTCATCATCCGATTACTTGCTGTTGCATTTATTGTATTTATTGCCTCTGACATTATTTGGGATCGAAGTAAATATGGAGCTGGAAGATCGCATTATCTCGTGCGTATATTCTGTCGTCATTTCGGTATGAATTAACTGATGACGCGGGAAGAATAATCCGTATCATACAGCATATCGGCTCAATCACGCCGACCTTGCAAACCAACTAATACCGATCTTCGCGAGAAAGCCTATAGATAAATTCCAATTTTTGTTAATATGCCACGTTTATTATGCAAAATCATTTTTTTTCTTCATTCTCATATCATGTTAAATATTCCATCGATTTAAAAAATCTATAATTTTATATATATATATATATATACATATATATATGTATATATATATATATATATATATATATATATATATATATATAGAGAAACATCATTAGAAAAACTAATTGCTATCTCTATAATTCATCACTTATCATATTTTTCTCTGAGTGTTGGGGAAGATTTTATCGTTTAGAATAGGATTAGATTAGTTTCTTTACGAAAGCAAAGATCTAAATAAAATTTTTATATATTATATATATCCATAAATTTTATAAAAATCATAAATTCGCCAAAACGATAAAATCTTCCCCAACACTCAGAAAAAAATATAGTGATGATAATTATAGAGATAGCAATTAGTTTTACTAAAGATAATTTCTACAAAAAAGTTTTATGTGTGAATTAATGTTATTATTATCATAGTCGAATAAATAATTTCATGGTTGCAGTAAAATAGTTGATAAAACTTATATAATTGCTATCATTATGTCTTTTTCTCTGAGTGAATGATCTTTTAAAGCAGTTTTACGTAAATAAAATCCAAATATGTGTATCGGAACATTTTATAGTTACGAAATGTTGAAAATTTAAATGAGATATGAAAATGTCCTTTCTCCGCAACATAAAAGGCAAGATTAAGAGTAACTTTTCTCTAGAGGAGAAAAAGCAAGAATAAAAACAATTAAGGATGTACAGATGAAAGAAATTGGACATACGAATATCGTATTTCATCGATATGACAAATGGCGTGAAATCATTTCGTCAGTTGCAAATACTCTAAACGAATGATTCATCCTACCTCCAATTTCCACTTGCGACACGTCGACCCTCCGCGCGTGCGATTTACGCATCATCAGGTTTGATGGGTCGCTAAAGGCTGCTGACTGAGACCTCCATCGAAGGTTTAGGCTCTATCAGTGACGCAATGTTATATTTAAGAGGCATTGACTTGATTATATTCGGCGTCATTGGTAAAAGAATAATCGGATATGCGCGCATGTATGACTCGCATAATACCAATTGAAATTCTTGAGATTCTTCTACTGGGAAATCAGTTTGATCAAAATTGGAGATAATTCAGCGTGTTATTCTGGAAAAATTTTTTTAATTGATCGTTGATTATTTGCGTAGAATTAAAATACAATCTTTTATCTGTAATGTGTATTCAATCATGTGTGTTATATCATAGTAAAGAAATTTGGAATTTTTCTCATTACTTTTTGTTCGTTCGTTTATAAGAAAGTTGTACATTTCGTTTGCAGATTGCCGAATTTTTTATCCTCAACCATGTGTTCTACGTGTTGAGCAAACCATTGAATCGTACTCAATTATTTAGGAACAACTTTGGTTCTAAACTTAATTATCAAAACTATCTACGTGACATACCGGTGATGAGAGATATCTCTTATTCACTGGAGGAATATTATGACACGAAAACTGCGGCAAGGGGACTACAGCAGCTGGACAGAGATAGCAGAAATATGATGCATGTTAGTAAATTGTTTTTTATTTCTGAAAACGATCATTCCTCACTAAAGTTCATTCACCACTACTCGTCACGTTTCAGAATGTGACGCCAGAAGTGAAAAAATACATAAAAATTCTTGTAAATTATAAATAATATCTAAATAGAAATATTTTTCAATTGAATAACATGTGCAATCAGAATAAACTTATAAAATATACCGAAAATCTTCTTAAAATATACTGAAACAGTCTTCTTGTTTCAAAAATTATATTATTAATTTGTCATAGTTATGAATAGAACTTATTTCATTTTTGGTTTTATATATACATATATAATGCGTCATAATATACATAATTCATTTCTAAATATGTATGGTTATTTATTAATAAATGAAACAAAAAGATTTCGATATATTTTCTAGTTGGTTCTATTGATTGTGTTGTTTTTTTACTGAAATATATATTTTTCTATTATATATTAATATATTTTGCAAAAATTGTTATTGTGTATTTTCTCACTTCTGACACATTAAAGCCGTCGTACATGAAATAACGTAAAGATATAAATAAACACAGAAATCGATTAAATCATGAAATACATTCAATACATTTTATTATTAGGTAAAATATGTATTTCATAATTTGAAATATTTGCATTTTTTTCATTTTTCTACTCAAATCAGTGTACAACGGCTTTAATATGAATCAGTGCGCACTAGTGTTTCCAATAAAATTTTCGCCATTAAAAAAAGCGTTAAAAATATTTTAAAAAAAGGAAGTTTTATTAAAACAAGGAATTAAATCAATTGTGATAAACTGTGATCCCTGTCAAATTCTTTTAATTCATCTATTTTTTGTAAGTTTCATTCTTAATTTAAATTGTATTTGTATTATTTAATATTCATATATTTATACTATACAGTGTTCAGCATGATTTTTTAGATAATTCCGACGGTTAAAAAAAAAATTAAAAGATGAATCATCTGTTTTATGCAGGCTACAACATGCGAAAGGAATTAAAAAAGAATTTTTTTTCAGAAAAAATCAGTCATCTTGAATTTTTTAAATAGCACCATATAATTTTTTTTTATAATATTATAGGAGTCTTCAAGACAAATTCAAATCACCGAAATATCACTTTTATTGACGTTTTATTGATTTTATTGATACTTAATATCAAATTTGTAATATTATTTGTAACAGCAATATTTAATACAACCTCTGATTAGATACAGATTATACATATATACACATATATAGACACAGATTATATATATATATAATGTACTAATTATTTAATAAAATATGCAATAAAATTAATAAAACATCAATAAAAGTGATATTTCGATAATGAATTTGAATTCGTCTTGAAGATTCCTACAATATTATGAAAAAAAATTGTATGGAGCTATTTAAAAAATTTAAAATGACTTTGATTTTCTTATGAAAAAAATTTTTTTCAATTTTTTTATCGCATGTTGTAGCCTATATAAGTGATGAATGCTCAATCTTTTTTTTAGTTGTCAGAAGTGTCTGAAAAATCATGCGGATTGTTACACTGAATATCTTGTACATATCACTATTGAGATAAATGTCTATTTCTTTTGCAATTTATGCAGAAATATCGCAATCTTTGCGAAACAATAACGAAAAAAGTGGAGCTTTCCGACGACGATTACGAGTATCAACCCTCACATTATTATGAGGTCTACTGTAAGGGCTATTTGATGTTGAGCGAAGACGAACGAATAATGAAACCATTGGAACAAGTAAACTTAAACGTCATACAATGAAATAGATGAAGAGATTCAATGAAATGGATTCAAAATGACAGTTTTTATTGACCAAAAAATATGAGTCAACTAAAAGCAAATTAATAATATTAATATTTAGCGTTGCAAGATAATTTCCAAGAAATGATACACCTGATAAGTCAGATTTTCGTTAAATTGATTTTAAGTTTAGTTTAGAAAAAATGAGAAAACGTTTTTTTTATTTAACAAAGTTTGGACTTCAGATTTAACAGATTTTGTTTTTCCAGAAATGCGTTTATCCGGCATTCCAGTGCGTGCAAAGAAGTCGGCTTTTATATTTGGTCAGACGACGTTGGACAAGTGAATGTTGGGAACCATATACAAAGGAAATCGTCAGTGGTTGTGACTGCATGTGGCCGGTCACTAACTTTGGCGAGATAAATGAATACTATTGATTTAGTCAAGTTGTATGTTAGCAAAGTTAATGTGTTGTTAGATAGTGCAAATATATCGTGAAACTCTGGATATGAATCTTAATAGTATCTTTCATAAAAATATTTATTCATTATATTATATATGTATATATATATAAACGCAAATGAAAGAATGTAACAAATTTTTTGCCATGATCCTTCTCTTTTATGTGTCGCGTTTATTGTGAATAATCAATAATGTAGAAGAATAGAAATATTATATTAGTCACCTCAAGAAATATTTCTCTATAAAACTATTCTTCCTGCAGTAGATTATTTCCACGAATTTGCCTTGTGCTTTGGTAAAAAACGAAATCCATCAGGCACTTTCCCAAGTAACATCTCACTAAAAATAAACAAAATCGTTAATATAATCGATATAATCGAAACTGACGCTGCTCAATAAATGCATCAAGCATAGTCTTACGATAATTTCACCCAATCGGCGCAGTTGGAACTAGCCATCAGCGTTTCCATATCATCGCGACCTCTGTAAAACGGTGGTCTCTCGTTGATCCGCTGTGGTGGTCTCTCCAAAATTCCAACAGGAATATATCTGCAATATAACTCAATGTAAATCCATATTGAAGAATAATATAATGCTTTAATCGAGAGAAACACATTCTTCTCAAGATAAACTTGCCTGTGAAGGAAGGAGATCCATTCTAGCATGAATCTCCTGGTATTTTCGACACCGCGGGTGTCAGATCCCCAGTGCTCGAGCCCGTAATTCGCATATTTCTTGAGAATGTCAAATCTCTCCGCGCTCGATATATCGATCAACTTTCTCTCCTTTATCTCGGTAAAAATCCAAGGCTTGATTAGCGCTCCTCGTCCAATAGTGATGCCCTGCACAGTACTGTAGGTCTCCTTCGCGCGACGATAGTCGTCAAAGGACAAGATATCGCCGTTTCCGAATACGGGTATCGGCTGCGCTGCCATCGCACATTTTTCTATATACTCCCAATCGGCCAGCTTTGTATATCTCTGCTCACGCGATCTGCCATGAACCTGAATGAAAGAATCATTGAACAAAAGAATCAAACTGAATAAGAGTCTTAGACAATAATACAGAAAGATACAATAATACAGAAGATCATATTTCTCTCAACGCAGGATGTTTACTAAAATCTTGTAAAAAAATTCCTTAAGAAATTCCTCTCAAATTGTTCAGGAATTTTTATTCAAAATTCTAGATAAGATTAAAGAATTTTTGAATACAATTTTGGAATAAATTGGAGTGTAAACAATGCGAACAAACTATACAATGTAAATTAGTAGACGGATTTCACAAGACTATATCTATCATTTTCCTACAATTGAAGCTGCATCCTATAGAATAGTATAGGGAAGGCTCACTACAATATAGTATCAGCTATTCTCTTCTACTGAATATTGTTTTCTACTCGATTTTTTTTCTATAAGAATTCACAAGATACACGAAAATATATGTGTGAATATACACGGACTGTACATTGCAAACCGATTGTTACATTTTGCAAGAAAAAAAAAGAGAAATAATATTTTTCGGAAGAATTTAAATGTAAAAATAAAGTTCCAAAAATTTCCTTAAATACTGATAAAATTCCATGAAAATTCTTGATTTTCAAAAATAAAAAAGGAATCATCTGAAAAATCCAGTTTTTTGCAAGTAACAAACATCTTACTAACATCTCTTTATTTTTCCCGGGAATAATTTTTTTTTTTTAATATTTCTATGATTAACATAACGTGAATTTTCTGTTACTTAAAGCTGTAGCATATGCAAAACTAAATTTTTAAATAATAATAATCATAATGTGGTATTATAATTCTGACTAATATTTTTCACAATAAGTTTTTTGCAATATTTTATTTGCAATTATTTATTAAGATGTTTATTATTATTACATTGATAAGTGTTACTACATTGACGATCAATTTAATTCGTGATATTATTTCTGCTTCAGTTTATAATTGCATTTCAAGTCCAAGAGTAATTGACGCAGTTTATGTAACTGTATAATGTATTTAAAATTTACATATAAATATTATTAAGACACCAATATTTAGATTGTGTTTAGTTCTTTTTTAGCGATCTCAACTTATTGTGAATTTTTAAATTTATCAAGATATTTTGAAGAATATTCTTTCCTTTCTCTTGATAAATTCAATTCTTTGGAACCACAATGTTTTTTAAAAGAGACCGATTCATTAACAAAAAAAACATAAATTTAACAGACTTACTCACGGTAATCATGGACACACCCCAGTCTCGAAATCTCGGCATTAGATTATGTGCGATCGGTTTATCTATATAGACCCCAGTTCTGGTCTTAACGGATAAGGGTATGTCCAACACCTGGCTAACAGATTTTATCACGGTCTCGAGTACGTTCAATCGATTGAGCATACCGCTGCCGCCTCCGTTTTTGTAAATCATATCGATCGGACACCCAAGATTTAAATCTATGTAGTCCGCATCGATCTCATGGTTTAACAATTGTGCACATCGTGCCAACACTCCCGGATTATTGCCACAAAGCTGTACGCCGAAGATATCCTCGCTCTCGTGTCGCTTCACTAACGCCCATTCCTCCTGCGTGCCTTTCAGTATATTCGGCGCCAATGCCATCTCGCCGCAAGTTATATCCGCACCATACTCCTTACAAATCCTTCGAAACGGCAGATTGCCTACCGTAGTTAGAGGACTGAGTAGTATCTTGCCGTTCCAATCGATCGTCTTTTTCTCTGATTGTCGCAATCGGATCAAATCGCTGTCGTCCACGGGTCCGATTTTCAATTCCTTTGATTTACACGTGATACTGTAATTAGAAGCGTCTGTTTCCATTTTCTCGACATTTGCGTTATCAGAAATATGTTTCGCCACTTTCTCGCTATTGCTATTGTCAGAAATATTAATTGTGACATCTGATTTTGTATCATTTTTATCTTCTCCTTTACTATTCAAACTCTGCAATTGCGTTTTTTTCATAGATGGACCGTTGGCTTTGACAATTGCCTCTGCCCTGGAGAAATTATACTTGTGCTTGCGCAATTTGTTTTGCAAGTCCTTGGATAAGTGATTTTTGACAGCTGGTGGACATTTGCTGTATTCTTCGAGTTTCTTTTTGTCAATAACATTGAAACCATCTTCAGTCAAGTGTCCTGAG
The DNA here is from genome assembly GCF_024713525.1 of Acromyrmex echinatior. Taxonomy (NCBI): domain Eukaryota; kingdom Metazoa; phylum Arthropoda; class Insecta; order Hymenoptera; family Formicidae; genus Acromyrmex; species Acromyrmex echinatior. The sequence goes on along the minus strand of NC_141864.1, from coordinate 12,553,759 downwards.
CCCATTCTACAAGTGGTTCCTCTCGGGCACTTACCAGTCAAATTAAAAATATAGCATTCTGTACCTATGTCTTCTGGCCTGATCTTCAGATACTCCTTTCGATCATGTAGGAAAGTACAGCGCTGATTCGAGCATTTTCTCTCTGATTCATTTGCAGTTTGATCCGCGATCCATGGACATAGACTCAATTCCTTGGAAACTTTGAATGGAGGTGGCCTTGCTTTATTTTGTCCTCTGAGTTTCTCTCTCTTGTCTTCCAATTTCGCTTTCTTAGCAGGTACTTGGTCCCATGATGCATCTGTATCTTCTACATCTGCATCAGTAGATACTTTCTGCTTATCGATCTTTGTCAAGCACTGATCACTCAATTGTCTTACATGGTCCTCAATAATAAATCTATAATATTAGATACATGTATTAATTTTTTTTAAAATAATAATACTTAATAAATAATAACAAAAATATAATATACAACTATTCTTTAGATGCATTAGTACTTATGTGCAAAAATTTATTGACGAACAGTATTTCAAATAATTTTCATAGAAAATTATCATTGTCATAAATTATCATTAATAGTTATCATTGTCATATATTTAATATATTTAATATATAGAATTAAAGATGGAATCTTATTTGAATTTGGAAGAAAAAAATAATTAAAAGGGAAAGGTATATACAAAGACAATGGAAAGGTAGCGAGTTAAGCACAGTTAGACATATACAATAACAGGTACAAGGAATTTGATAGAAAAGAATAGAAGCTACAAATATTTAAGGAAAGAAAATTTGAATAATGTAGGAATAGGACAGAGAGAGTGAGAGAGTGAGAGAGAGAGAGAGAGAGAAAGGGATTAATGAAACTTATATGTGGAAATATAAAAAAAGGAAATAAGTATTGGCCAAGTGAGGAGAGAAGGAGATGTATATTTTGTAGAGTAGGTACAAATCACATGAAACGTTATGTTGACGAATGTTAGCAAATAAACAGCTGATTCAGGATATTAGACAGGGATAGAATGGAAATATAAAGTAGACTTTAGAACAAAAAACTGGATTTGGAAAAATATGAGGTTCTAAGAAGGTTTTCAGAAAAAAGAAAGGAAAGAGGAGATTAGAAAAAAATACAGAATCTAAGGAAAGAGATTGGCATTAATTAATGTAATTAGACAGCAGTGAATTAAGGCAGCAATAGCAGAATATTGCTATGATTATGTTCTGTGATATTTTTGTGATATGTAAGGATAAGAAATCTTTCTTTTCTGTGAATAGGTTACTAGATACATATAGAAATTTATTAAATAGAAAGTAAAAGATGCGTAGTATATAGCAATAGAATATTGGAAGTAATACAATAGATTCTATATTCTATCATATAAAGAATCTCATTTATTATATTTTGATAAAATATTAATTTTTAAATAAAAATTGAGAAAAGATTAAGTCCTTCAATATCTTACTATAAATAATTACAATTATCAATATAAATAAAAATTTAAATTAAGAGACAAAAACAGGCGATTGATAATCTGTCTGAACTATTTAGAGGTTAGACGAATACGCGCGCTTGTAAATATATGTTCGTATAAGATTCATTCTTTATAAGATTAATGTAAGCCATCCGGCAACTTACTCTTCTTTTATTAAACAAACACCCTTTTGCTTGTCTTCACCATAATCGAATGAACAATCCCAACATTTCTCATTGTAATCTGCCATTTCTTTACACGTGCACTTGAAAGCCGATGATTAGACCAGACTAAACATCTGTCTCTGTTAGATTAATCCATTAATTTTTGAATATTTATACAGATAAAGCACTTCAAAAGTCAATAAAATTAGGCTTATTCGACGCGTTTTTGCACGAAATGAACAAATCTGGCAAAAAGTTATTCTGTCCTACGAAGAGATATAATATCGTTAAAAGTTAACTATTGTTAGGTTAGGAAATCTATCACATCGACGACAGGAGAGGGTTAGGTATTCTGTTTTATAAACACAATTTTTCTGCTTTAAAAACACAAATTCTCTGGGTAATTATTTAGAATACCTCTCCTCCCCTAAAATCTTAAGAAAAACTCATTCTACGCATTCATATTCACCAGAAAGAATTAAGGTACCTTTTCATGGCGGCGATTGTCGCAATTTTTGTAGCGATCGAAAAGTCACGTGACTTCGGATATGGTCAACGCGATGCTGCAAACGTTTTGAAGCGTTTTTTAATTGGTCAGTTTGTAAAATTCTTTCTTCTAATTGCATCAAATACTTCAAAGCATTTGTAGCTAGACTTTGACCACAGCCTTCATCAGTCGCTTGAAAGTTATTACTTCTGTAGTTCGATTTGATTAAAATTGTAGCGACAATAGGCGATAATAGCTACAATTTGAATTTATTTTATAAAAATGAATTTATTTGATCAAACTATGCAATTCCCGTTCTGCACAAACAGGAGTCCTCCAAAATCTTTTTTTTGATATGTTATTCTATCTACAGACATAATTGCAACAAATGCTGCATTAAACAGTTGTTTCTTCCAAATCTTTTCTTGTTTTTTCATAATTTCTAAACATTTCTTTTGTCAGTCATAGTATTTCTGTATATATTTAACACTGCGACTATACCATTCACTATACTTGGCAGTAAAGGACATTATAATTTGGAGCAAAAAAAATTGTAACGAAAGTCATCAATCGTAATGTCTGTAATCGCTACTTTTTATCGCGCATTCCATTTTCATGATGGCAAAAAACAGCGATCGATGAGTTTCGTCACTAAATTTCGAACGATTTGGTGATGCATGAAAAGGCACCTTTAAGGGGCTGATACTCGACAAGAAGTAAAGTTAAATTTGTCAATAGCGTTTTCCACTGCGAAAACTGGTGCAGCACTAGCCATGCTAGATTTAGATGAAAACTGCATTAGGGCAGTAATAGTGAAAGTTTAATGCGGTTCAATGGAACATTGGGTTATCTAAAAAGTATCCGCGGTACTTTGTCACTAGATATATGACCATCAACACACATCTAGTGACAAAAAACTGCGGATACTTTTTAGATGACCCAATGTTCCATTGAACCGCATTAAACTTTCACTATTACTGCCCTAATGCAGTTTTCATCTAAATCTTTTTTTTAAATTAAATTTTTACATTTCATGAGTTTTAAATAGCAAAATGTCATTGCGTAACTATTATTAGAAACATTTAAACTATCAATGTCTGTTGGTGCTTATCAGTGTTGTGTGGCTCAGCTTGATACCAGCCCGTTGGCTTTGCGGCGTGTTAGCGACGTGCCGTATTGCTGATGGGGCCCATCGAAGGGGAGGGCATGCGCGCGACTATGCTGCCTGCATGTAAACTGTCGCGCTTCTCACAGGTTTTCTCGAAGCTTGTGTGTGCGACTTTCTTACCGTGAGCACGTGCATGACGGTGCGCAACCGTTTTCCTTTTTATCTTTATAATATACGACGCGAGTGTAAAACACGAGAGACATTAAAGCATTTTCGCATAAGGTAAATTGCCTCTTTTATTACGCACTGCCGAATTACTTCGGGTGTAGCCACAAGGCAAGCAACACGGATCGACAGGTCACAAGGCACGAGATACAAGTTCTCTGACGAAAAGAAAATAGCGCTGTACATAGCGCAACAAGGACATCAAGGTCCTTTTGCTATAACATTGGTCCTTCGAGCCGGATACACAGGTATCGCATACACATTTCTTTATTCTGAGGCCACGTGCAAGCGTATAAGTCGCACACGACAAGTACTCATAAGCTTTATCTCAGGCATATACATTGCGAGGTAAGAAAGTTTTTTATATTCATAAGAACGCATTAGACGCATCTTATTCAAATAGACATCGGCATAAGGAGGTCTTTGCTTTCGTTCACAAGAGCCGCCATATTGTCGTTCATTACTTTCGCTCACAAGAGCCGCCATATTATCGTGCATCGCTTTCGCTCACAGGAGCCACCATATTGTCATTCATCACTCTCGTTCACAAGAGCGGCCATTTTGTGTTGTTAGAAGAAGCTAGATTCGTGCCCACATGGGCGGCCATTTGCATCTTCATAAAACCTTACATTTCATTGGCCAGGCTGTCACATTGTAATATTATAATGGCTTCGCGTTGCTACACAGTCAATATCACAGTCAATATTATCAATAAAATATAGATTACAAAAATAGCGACGTGATTGCGGCTCGGAAATTGGTATCGCGTTGCTAGGTTAGAATACGGGAAACTAAGAAAATATATACTATGAGTATTTATCTGACGACGCTAACAATTACCGAATGACTTGAGCAGTAATCGATGTCGATCTCGCAGTGAACACAAGGTGATTCTTAATCTTACTGAATCTTAATCTATTAACTATCGCAGAGGCTTCCACGAAGTCCGCACGCAGAACGCCATGATATCAGAGAGAGGGAAAGAAAGGAAAGTCGGGAAGAAGAACTAACACTCGCAATGCCACAGTACTCCCCTTCCAGTGTAAACGTTAAGGAAAGAAATACTGATTAAATTATCGCTAGAACGAAAATAACAGAAAATAAAATTAAATGAAACAAACAGAAACTTATGCTTGTTGATCGCTTAATGTAATATTGCGCGAATTAATCCTTAAATCTAACAGTTTTTCGCTTGGTTGCTGGACCAGGATATGTCTTTGATTCACATTGTACTGGAATGTTAGTTGAAGACAGGGACGGAGTAGTTTCTAAGTCTTTTATTTATTAAATAAGTGGGCTTAAGTCTATCGACAGTGACGTTGATATGTTTGCCGTCGATTTCTAGCAACTTTGTCCGAAATGCGCTCTAATATTAGGTGCGCAACTAAGTTCTCGCTGTTTATCAACAGATGGTTCCAGCAGTAAGTGCTGTGTGGTTATTGGATCACGTGCTACGCAATATGGCGCCGGTGGTTACCAACCACGGCGAAGGACGTATGGCGGGAAAAAGTTAGGTTGAGAATGAGCGCTACGCACTGCTTCTGATTTTATGCCATGAGGCGTTTTAATACACACTTAATGCCTAACTAACTAAATACTAAATACAAATGTTGATTAATAAGTAGAGACGTGATTGCGCGTGTAAGACGGCTCGGATACCGGCATCATGTCGCGGAGTTACAATGCTAGAACTATGAAAATACACTCTAAGAATTTATCGGACGACGCTAACAATTACCACAGACATGAATAGTAATCGGTATCGGTCTCGCGGAATATACAAAGTAATTCGGAACCTTAACTTCCGAGTTCTAACTTACTGACTATCGCAGAGACTTACACGAGGTCTGCACGCGGCACGCCATGACACCAGAGAGAGAATGGGGAGAGTCATGGAAAGAACGACCGTATCAGCGTCGCGACGGACGCATGCAGCGCCACCACTAACGTTCGCAGCGCCACAGTACTCCCCTCCTAGTGAAAACGTTAAAGAAAGAAATACTGGCTAAGATATCGCTAGAATGAGAATAACAAACATAAGAATAGATGAAACAAACAAAAGTTGTACATATTGGTTTGCTTAGCGTAATATTGCGCGAATTACATCTTAAATCTAACAGTCTTTCGCTTTGCTGCTGGACTAGGATATGTCTTTGGTTCACCTTGCATTGGAATGTCAGTTGAAGACGAAGATGCAGTGGACGGAAGAGTTTCCGAGCCTTGGATTAGTACGTACGCGGGCTTAAGTCTGTCGACCGTGACATTGATGGATTTGCCGTCGATTTCAATGGCGAAGACTTGGTCCGAGATGCGCTCTAGTACTTTATGCGGTCCGGTATATGGTTGATCCAGAGGAAGTCTGTTGCCTTCAACTCTGCAGAAAACGTGCGAGCAATTATATAATTCCTTGTGGAAAAATAGCTTAGATCTAATGTGATGAGAAGTTGGTCTAGGCCGCAACTTTTGCATAATTACGCGGAAATCTTCGACGAAGATTCGTGGGTCGCTCGACATTTCTTCAGAGAAGAAAAATTCGCCTGGTACCTTGAGCGTAGTGCCGTACACTAATTCCGCTACCGAAGCGCCTAGATCTTCTTTGAGACAAGTTCTCAATCCTAGTAATACTATTAGCAGTGTGTCAGTCCATTGAGCTTCGCCGTGACACATTAATGCTGTTTTTAGAGAGCGATGCCATTAGATTCCGAGTGGTATGCAGTTGTCCGACAACGTTTAGAGCCAATGAGCTTAGTTAATGTGTCGAACAGCTGCGCTTCAAATTGCGAGCCTTGATCGGTCGTGATCAAGCGTGGAGCTCCGAATCTGGCTACCCAGTGAGTGAAAAACATCTTTGCCATGTTTGCTGTACAATCCTGTAATGGAATAGCTTCCGGCCAACGAGTAAATCGGTCAATCATTGTTAATAAATACCTGAAACTTTTGGATGGAGGTAGAGGACCGACGATGTCGATATGTACATGCTCGAAACGAGAATCTGGTATTGATATTTTGGAGGGTGTGGTATGGTTGTGACGATGAATTTTGGATTGTTGGCATGCTAGACAAGTGCGGGCCCACTCTTTAATGTCCTTAGACATGGAAGGCCACACAAATTTTTGTGCAATTTGCCGGTGAGTTGCTCTGCCGCTTGGATGCGACATTTGATGCACCATGTCGAAAACTCGCCTTCGTAGTGGTCCCGGAATGTAAGGTCTGATCTCTTGTTCTGAAGTGTCGCAGTAAATGCTGGATGCTGTTTCCGATAAGGTAAACTTTTTGAGCTTCAAAGACGTTGATGTGGACTGCTTCAATTGCTGCAATTCATCATCCGAGGCTTGAGCTTCTGCAATCTCCTGCATATCGAGACTAGTTGGTATCACGATAGTGTCGGCGCGAGATAATGCATCTGCTACGATGTTATCGGCGCCTGAAACATGACATACATCAGTTGTGAATTCTGAAATGAAGAGTAGATGACGAGTTTGTCTTGGCGACATTTGATCTGACTTCTTCTTGAATGCGTAAATGAGAGGTTTATGATCCGTGATAACGTGAAAATTTCGTCCCTCTAATATATATCGAAAATATTTGATAGCCGCATAGATAGCTAATAGTTCTGTATCGTATGCACTATACTTAGTTTGTGTAGGCGTGAGTTTCCTTGAAAAGAAGCTGAGTGGTTGGAGAACTCCGTTGCTGTGCTGTTGCAATACCGCGCCGATTGCTTTATCTGAGGCGTCTGTTTGCAACGAGAGTGTTGCATTGCTGTCCGGAAATGCGAGCGAGGTGGCTTGAGCAAGATGTTCCTTGACTCGTCGAAAGGATTGCTTGAGCTCAGGAGTCCACTCAATTTTCGCATTGCGTTTACGCCCAGAAATTACTTTTAGCAATGGTGCCTGTATACTTGCGATATCCTTTAAAAACCGGTTGTAAAAATTGAGCATTCCCAGGAATCGTCGAAGTCCTTTTTCAGTGGAAATCAACAATTGCTTGAACCTTTTCGGGCAAGGCCTTCATGCCTTCGGCGCTGATCATATGTCCAAGGAAGTTGACACTCTTCTGTCTGAACACGCATTTATTCGGGTTGATCGCTATTCCATGCTGTTGCAGTCTACCGAACAGAATCCTTAGAATCAGAATCCTGCTCTTTGTGCTGAGTTTCGTTCTGCGAAGCGATTAGAATATCGTCAATATAAGTAAAGCAAAAATCGAGTCCTATGGTTACTCGATCCATGAATCGTTGAAAGGTTTGAGCTGCGTTACGAAGGTCATATACGGAAATTCGAAAAGCCCGAATGGTGTGATGATGGCAGTTTTCGGAATATCCGATTCGCGAACTGGAATCTGCTGATATGCGCGTACTAGATCGATCGTGGAAAAAACTGTTTTACCATGAAGAAAGTGTGTGCTGTCTTGAAGAAACGGGATTGAGTAACGGTCCGGGACGGTTACCTCGTTGAGCTTGCGATAATCCCCACACGGACGCCAGTCGCTATTCTTCTTCCTGACCAGGTGCAGTGGGCTGGCCCAAGGGCTCTTGGAAGGCCTGCATAAGCCCTGTTGAATCATATATTCGAACTCTTGCTTGACTGCCTTAAATTTCTCCGGGCAGAGTCGTCTGGCTTTGCTTGACACTGAGGGCCCTTTTGTTTCGATGACGTGTTCTACCGCATGTGCGGCTGGCTTGTGCGTACCCGATGTTCGAGTGATCTCTGGAAACTCTCTTAGTAATTCTTTAAAAGGGCAGTCGTCGGCGGAGGCTGTCAGCTTTGGTACTGTCTTATAGACGAGCTGTGCGTTAATCTTGAAGAGCGTGTCGCCATCGATAAGCCTCTTATGCCGGATGTCAGGCAGCAAATTGTAGCGCGCCAGGAAGTCCGAGCCGATTATGCAGGTGTCCACTTCTGCGATGATGAAGGGCCACTGGAACACTCGGCGGAATCCGAGGTCGAGCCGGAGTAGCTTCTGTCCGTACGTCGAGATGATCGTACCATTCGCAGTGTAGAGTACCTGCTTATCTAAGTGCGCAAGGTCGCGCCTTGAGGCGGGTACGGTCGAGACGTCGGCGCCCGTGTCCACCAGGAAATTGGTGCCGGTGACACGGTCACGCACCATTAAACGGCGATTCACCGCCGCCGAACTTCCTGCCGTCGGGGATAGTTCGGCTGTTAGTTTTCCTTCTCTGTCGACGCCGTCGGCTTCCAGCTGCACGGTTGCGTACATTTGAGTGCTCTGCCGCCGAAGCGTTGGTGATACCAGCACGGCTTGCTCGTGGGCTGAGACTTGGAGCGGCTTCTACGACGCGAATTATGCGAGGGCCGCGACCTGTCGCGCGATAAATGAGCTACTAGTTTAGTTACTTGTTCAGTAAGCGCGGATATTTGTGAGTCTTTAGTGTTACTGTTCGTCGGCGCAACCATTGCGACGGCCATGGCGCTGGAGCTAAGCACGTCCGTGATTCGGTCCGCTAATTGCGCTAGTTCCTCCAGCTCGTGCTTGCTGAACGCTAATATCGCCTGTACCTGTTGCGGCAAGCGCTGCAGCCACAACGATTTCAATACTTCTTCCGATGCGCCATTTTGCGCGAGATCCCGCATGCGGCGGAGCAATTGAGACAGGCGACAGTCGCCTAGATCGACTTCGTTTAACAATTTGCACAATTTTTTATCGGCGCTGTCCGCGAAGCTTCTCAATAACCTGTCTTTTAGCACGGCGTATCTGTCCATCGCGGGCGGATTAAGTATGATGTCACTAGCTTCGGTCAAGGAATCGTCGTCGAGACATTGTATTACGTAATTATACCGCGTGTCGTCTACCGTTATGCCTGCGGTGAGGAATTGAGCTTCCATTTGCACGAACCAAAGATCTGTTTTTTTTTCCAGAACGGTATGGACCTAATGCCGACTCGCGAAAGCGCGAGTATCTCGATAATACGCGATGGTGCGCCGCCGTCCGGATTGCGCGCCGGGGAATCGCTAGAGCCACCAGGCATGTCGGCGGTTTATTTAGATGCGCGCGTAAGGTCGAACACACGAAGTCACGCGCAAACAACAGCAAAAACACCGCGCGATCACGTCGGGGTCACTAGTTTGGATCACGTGCTACGCAATATGGCGCCAGTGGTTACCAACCACGGCGAAGGACGTATGACGGGAAAAAGTTAGGTTGAGAATGAGCGCTACGCACTGCTTCTGATTTTATGCCAAGAGGCGTTTTAATACACACTTAATGCCTAACTAACTAAATACTAAATACAAATGTTGATTAATAAGTAGAGACGTGATTGCGCGTGTAAGACGGCTCGGATACCGGCATCGTGTCGCGGAGTTACAATGCTAGAACTATGAAAATACACTCTAAGAATTTATCGGACGACGCTAACAATTACCACAGACATGAATAGTAATCGGTATCGGTCTCGCGGAATATACAAAGTAATTCGGAACCTTAACTTCCGAGTTCTAACTTACTGACTATCGCAGAGACTTACACGAGGTCTGCACGCGGCACGCCATGACACCAGAGAGAGAATGGGGAGAGTCATGGAAAGAACGTATCAGCGTCGCGACGGACGCATGCAGCGCCGCAACTAACGCTCGCAACGCCACAGCTGGTCGATTCTGACATAACCTAAACGTCATGAACCAAACTTAGACATGTGGTAAACAAACCGCTTTGAAACATTAGTGATTTTGTTTTTACGTCATATTCTTTTGGTTGTGAAAATGTCTGATTTTGTGCCAAATAATCGTCATATGCGGGAAGTATTGATTTTCTTCTTTCATTCGAAGAAAACGGCGGCTGAAGCGTATAGAGAGCTCCAAAAAGTTTACGGAGATGCTGCTCTAAGTGAAACAACGTGCCGAGATTGGTTCCGTCGCTTCAAAGACGGTTCGATGTTGACGATCGTCCGCGTGAAGGAAGGCCAAAAACCTTCGAAGACGCTGAATTGGAGGCATTGCTCGATGAGGATCCGTGCCAAACGAAGAGCTTGCTTCAGTATTAGGAGTTACCCGCCAAGCCATTTCCAAACGATTGCATGCGTTGGGAATGATTCAGAAGCAAGGAACTTGGGTTCCTTATGAGTTGAAGCCAAGGGACGTTGAGCGTCGTTTTTTCGTCTGTAAACAACTGCTCCAGCGACAAAAAAGGAAGGGTTTTCTTCATTGCATCGTGACGGGTGATGAAAAATGGATTCATTACAGCAACCCAAAGAGAAGAAAGTCATGGGGACTGCCCGGTCATGCTTCTACGTCGACGCCTCGGCCGAATATTCACGCTGCGAAGGTTATGCTGTGTATTTGGTGGGACCAGATCGGTGTTATTTATTATGAGCTGTTGAAACCGAACGAAACCATCACTGGGGAACAGTATCGACTTCAATTGATTCGATTGAGTCGAGCACTGCGCGAAAAACGGCCACAATACGCGGAGAGGCACGAAAAAGTGATTCTACAGCATGACAACGCTCGGCCTCACGTTGCCAAACCCATTAAAACCTACCTGCAAACGCTGAAATGGGAAGTCCTACCCCACCCGCCATATTCTCCAGATATTCACCGTCCGATTATCACTTGTTCCGTTCGATGGCACATGGTCTGGCTGACCAGCAGTTCGACTCATATGAAGACATCCAAAAATGGCTTGATTCGTGGATAGCCTCAAAAGATGAACAGTTTTATCGTGATGGTATACAAGCTCTGCCAGAAAGATGGGAAAAAGTAGTAGCTAGCGATGGACAATACTTTCAATGATTCATTTGTAACCATTTTTTCACAATAAAGTTGCATTTTCATCAAAATAACAGCGAGAACTTAGTTGCGCACCTAATACTTTATGTGGTCCGATGTACGGTTGGTTCAGAGGGCGTCTGTTACCTTCTATTTTGAAGAAGATAGAGAATGAGAGCAGTTATACAAATATTTATGGAAAAATAACTTAGGTCTAATGTGATGAGAGATTGGTCTAGGCCGTAACTTTTGCATAATACACGGAAATCCTCGACGAAAATTCGTGGATCGCTCGGCATTTCTTCAGAGGAGAAAGACTCACTCGGTACTTTGAGCGTAGCGTTGTAAACTAATTCCGCTACAGAAGTGCCTAGATCCTCTTTGAAACAAGTTCTCAGTCCGAGTAATACTACTGGCAGTGTATCAATCCATTGAGTTTCACCATGGCACATTAATGCAGTTTTTAAAGAGCGATGCTATCATTCGATGATGCCATTAGATTTTGGGTGATATGCAGTTGTCCGACAACATTTAGAACCGACGAGTTTGATTAATGTGTCGAACAGTTGCGTTTCGAATTGCGAGCTCTGATCAGTCGTGATCAGGCGTGGAGCTCCAAATCTGGCTATCCAGTGAATGAAAAAACATCTTCACCACTGTGTTTGTAGTATAATACTGTAATGGAATAGCTTCCGGCCAACGAATAAATCGGTCAATCATTGTTAATAAATACCTGAAACCTTTGGATGAAAGTAGAGGATCGACGATATCGATACGTGCTCGAAACGAGTATCTGATACTGTATTTTGGTAGGCGAGGTATGGTTATGCCAATGAATTTTAGATTGCTGGCATGCTAGACAAGTGCGGGCCCACTCTTTAATGTCTTTAGCCACACAGCCTGGAGGGTCACACAAATTTTTGCGCAATTTGCCGGTGAGTTGCTCTGCCGTTTGGATGAGACATTTGATGCACCATGTCAAAAACTCGTTTTCGTAATGATCCAGGAATGTAAGGCCTGATTTCTTTTTCTGAAGTGTCACAATAAATGGATGCTGTTTCCGATAAACTTTTTGAGTTTCAAAGACGTTGATGTAGATTGCTTCAGTTGCTGCAATTTGTCATCCGAGGCTTGAGCTTCTGCAATCTCTTGCATATCGAGACTAGTTGGCACGACAGGTGTCGACGAGAGATAATGCATCTGCAACAATGTTTTTGGCGCCTGAAACGTGACGTACATCGGTTGTAAACTCCGAAATGAAGAGTAGTTAACGGGTTTTATCAGATTTCCTCTTGAATGCGTAGGTTTATGATGTAATATCGTGAAAGTTTCATTCCTCTAGCATATATCGAAAATGTTTGATAGCCACATAGATAGCTAATAATTCTCTATCATATGCGCTATATTTTTTTGTTTGCGTAGGCGTGAGCTTCCTTGAAAAGAAACTGAGTGATTGTAAAAATCCGTTGCTATGCCGCAACTGTTGCAATATCGCACCGATTGCTTTATCTGAGGCGTCTGTTTGCAACGAGAGTGTTGCCTTGCTGTCTGGAAATGTGAGCGAGATGGCTTGAAGGAGATGTTCCTTAACTCATTGAAAGGATTGTTTGAGCTCAGGAGTCTATTCTATTTTCGTATTGTTATTGCGTTTTACGTCTCGAGATTGCATTTAACAATGGCGCTTGCATGCTTGCGAGATCTTTGAGAAACCGGTAGAAATTGAGCATTCCTAAGAAACATCGAACTCCTTTGATTGTAGCTGGTTCCTGAAATTCAACGATAGCTTAGACTTTTTCGGGTAAAGATTTGATGCCTTCAGCGCTGATTGTATGTCCCAAAAAAGCTGACACTTTTCTGTCTGAACACACATATATTCAGATTGCTGTGCCATGCTGTTGAAGTCTGTCAAACAGTATTTTTAGATGCTCCTTATGCTGTATTTCGTCCTGCGAAGTGATTAAAATGTCATCAATATATGTAAAACAGAAGTCAACTCCTGTAGTTACCCGGTAAATCCATAAATCTTTGAAGTTTGTGCTGCGTTACGAAGTCTGAATGTCATATAAGGAAATTCGAAAAATCTGAACGGTGTAATGATTGCGGTTTTCGGAATATCCGATTCACGGACTGAAATCTGTTGGTATGCACGCACTAGATCTAGAGAACACGGTTTTTGTCCATACGTAAAGATGATCCATTTGCAGCGTAGAGTACCTGATCGCTAATGTGAGTACGATCGCGTCTTGAGACAGGAATTGTCGAGACATCTGCTCTAATGTCCACTAAAAATTTGATGCCAGTGACACGGTCTCCTGACTATGAAACAACGAGCTGCCACGGCCAAAACAACTATCTGCCGCCGGGGATAGTTCAGCCTCTAGTTTTCCTGTTCCGCTGGCTTCCAGCTATAGGGTTGCGTACATTTGGTAGCTTTTCCGCCAAAACGTCGACGATACCAGCACCTTGTTCTTCAATTGTGATCTTGAACGGTTTCTGCGACGAGAATTCCGCGAGGTCTGTGACTTGTCACGCGATAAACGAATTTCCAATTTCTCAACTCGATCTAGAAGCGCGGACATTTGCGAATCTGCCAAATTGGCTTTTGTCGGTGTAACTGCTGCGACAGCGTTAACGCCAGCGGGTAGCACATCTGTTATTCGGTCTGCTAGTTGCGATAGCTCTTTCAGTTCGTGTTTGGTAGCTGTTAATATAGCCTGTACTTGTTGTGGTAGGCGCCGCATAAAGATTTAAGCTCTTCCTCTGACACGCTATTTTGCGCGAGATATCTCATCCGACGGAGCAATTGCGACGGACGGTGGTCACCTAGATCAATCTCATTTAATAATTTACGTTTCTTTTCGGCGCTATCCGCGAAGCTTTTAACTAACTTGTCTTTGAGCGGCGTATCTATCCGAAGCGGATGGATTAAGTATGATATCGCTAACTTTGATCAAAGAATCGTCGTCAAGGCACTGTATTACATAATTGTATTTCATCTCATCCACAGTTATACCCGCGGTGAAAAAGTGAGCTTCCATTTGTACGAACTATAGTTCTGGTTTTGATTTCCAGAACGGCGTGGATCTGATTCCGACTCGTGTAAGTGCAGGCACTTCAACTATACGCAACGATGCACCGCTGTCTTGATCGCCCGAGAGAGAATCTCCTGAGCCACTAGCCATGTCTGCAGCTTGTTAGGACGCGCGCGTTAGGTTAAATGGAATACTACGCAATCACGTCGGGGTCATCAGTGTGGCTACGTTGTGATTGCTGTGCCCAAAGTGGCACCGAGCGTATCTGGGCGCTGGCAATGACTAACTAATGGCGAAGGACAATTGGCGGGAAATCGTTAAGTTTACAAATAAATGTTACTCATTAGTTCTGATTCATATGCCACAAGACGGTTTAATACTAACTTAAATGATTGTTTTGAAAGTACAGATTACAAAAGTAGAGACGTGATTGCGTGCGTATGATGGCTCGAATATCGGTATCGCATTGCTAGGTTAGAACACGAAAAATTAAGAAAATCTACAATATAAGCATTTATCTGACGACGCTAGCAATTACTTAATGACATGAGTGATAACTGATGTCGATCTCGCAGTGAACATAGGGTGATTATTAATCTTACCGAGCATTAACTTATAATCTATCGCTGAAGCTTACAAAAGGTCCGCACATAGAACATGACACCAGAGAGAGGGAGAGAAAGGGAAGCCGGAGAAAAGAACTAACTGCAACTAACGCTTGCAAGCATTTTGCGGTTATAGGTTTTGGGCCGTCATGCCTTCTCTCAGTTTCTCTCTGGTAAAAGTCTATGCTCCTCGCTTAACCGTAAATGTAACGTAGGTTTTCGATCAATCGCGTTGCTCGATTCGGTCGTCCGTAACCGTAACAATCAAGCAATTGGTCGAAAACCTTACTGTTACTGTCACGGAAAGTGTGTGTGACTAGCTTTATTCATTGCATCATGCTCTGAGAATATATTCACACAACTTGCATAGCCGCATAAACATATGCATAAAGAAAATTATCCAATCATATTTCTCTTATAAAGACGCACGTAAAATGTGATTAGATAATTTTCGTTATGCATACGTTTATGCGATTATGAAAGTTTGTGTGGATATACTCTAACAGGAAGATGTAAATTGTCATTAAAACTGTATGAAGAATGGAGCATTCTTTCCATGAAGTAGAACCATACATTGATAACAGTAAAAATAAAAGAAAACTAAAAACAAAATTAAAAATGAAATTAAAATCAACGCAAATATATATATATATATATATATATTAGGTGTTGGAATTAATTCGTAGCGTTTTACAAGTGATGGGAAATACTTTCATTAATGTATTTTTTAATGCTCATGTGAAATAAATAACATTCTTTCATTAAAAAACGCTACGAATTAATTCCAACACCTAATATATATATATTGGGTCATCTAAAAAGTATCCGCGGTTTTTTGTCACTAGATGTATGTTGATGGTCATATATCTAGTGACAAAGTACCGTGGATACTTTTTAGATGACCCAATATATATATATATATATATATATATATATATTCGGTTGGTGCATATGAAATGTCGGATTTTCTTTACATATGAACATTTGTCTCCCTGTTTTCGTTATGTTTTTGGCATAACCTCGTTTATAGTAGTATTATCCATTGTCAGAGTCACATTTCAACAAAGAAGATTTTCTCAAAAGTGTTCCATTTTGTTATTTGTTTTGAATTTCGTAAGGATATGAATTCAACCGATATTCACGTAATTTTTTTATATGAGTATAAACTTGGTAATAATGCTGCAAAACCTGCACGCAATATAAACCAGGCATTTGGAGAGAATACTGTTAACGATCGAAAAGTGCAGTGTTGGTTTGAAAAATTTCGGTCTGGTGATTTTTCCCTACAAAATGAACCGCGTGGAAGACCCAAAACGTCTGTGAAAAATGATGCTCTGAAAGCATTGGTGGAAACGAATCCAACTGTATCTACAAGGGAACTTGTTACCAGAATGAAAGTTGACCATACAACGATATTGTGACATTTTCTTTCTGAAATTGGCAAGGTGAAAAAAATTGATAAATGGGTACCTCACGAACTAACCGAGCGAAATAAGCTGGATCAATTGAACATATGCTCATCATTACTAACCCGATTTCATCGAGAGCCATTTTTCGATCGGATTATTACTTGTGATGAAAAATGAGTTCTTTACGATAATAGGAAAAGGTGTGACTTGATAGAAATGAGGCTTGTGCTCATACTCTAAGGCCATCACTTCATCTACGGAAAATTTTAATAACAGTTTGGTGGAATGTGACTGGAGTAATTCATTACTCATTCCTTCGAACTGGGGAGACAATTAGCCGAAAAGTACTGCCAGTACATTGATGAAATGCATGAAAAATTGAAAATTATACGCCCATCACTTGTTAATTGCATGGCCCAATACTTCTCCACGACAACGCTCGGCCGCATACGTCGTACAAAACAATTGCGAAATTAAATGAATTAAAATATGAAATTTTGCAACACTCAACTTATTCACCGGATCTTTCGCTAATCGACTTTCATTTTTTTTAAACATTTAGAATAGTTTTTACGGGCTAAACAGTATGAAAATGAAGACAGAAAATGGAGACTGAAAAATTTCATATCAGTGTTTATTGATTCTAAAGATCAGAATTTCTTTAAGGCAGGCATCTATGCATTAAAATCTCTTGGGAAAAGTGTATTGAAATGGAGCATATTTTGATTAAATAAACAGCTTTTGGAAAAAGATATGCAGTTTTATACAGGGTGCGTCATCAAAATCCGGACAAATTTCAATTTAAATTTTCCGCTATACTGTGCTTCCGCCAGAGATTGTTATTGGCGTCCAAGAAAGCCTGATGCTTCTAGTAAACAGTCATATTCTCAAAATGGCCGCGATGTTGAAACCAAGTGCGGAGTATAATCGAAGAGCCGTGATCATCGAAGACCTTCGCGCCGGGCGCTCAGCAACGGAAATAATTCGGTTCTTTGGATACCCGAGATCCACTGTTTATGACGTTGTGGCAAAATATACGGCTTTAGAACAGTCCAATGAAGGTTCCAGTATGCCAGCGAGGAAGAGTCACTCGAAAGAACGCACCGCGAGGATCCCTGCAGTCGTTGAAAGGACTCAAACGCTGATTTCGGATGATCCAAGGCAATCGTTGCGAAAATTAGCATCGATTGTTGGTGTAAGCGAGCCAACAATGCGTCGAATTGCCGAGGAGGACCTTCGATCAAATCGTACACATTAAAGAGGCTCTCTGAAGCTGCCACGACAAGGAATTGTTCGATTTGTCGGGATTTTGGTGACGCACCCTGTATATTCACTTAAAAATCCGACATTTCATACGCACCAACCTAATATATATATATATATATATATATATATATATATATATATATATATATATATGATATAACATACAAATATACTAAATCAAAAATACAAAAAAATTATACACTTATTCTAACAAATGTTTATACAGTACACGATACAAATCATAACTTTTAACAAATAATTATATATAACTTGCATTTAAAATCGCGCAAAGAAGCAGCATTACGAATATTCCGTGGGATATTATTCCAAAACTCAGCAGTCCAGCTGCTAAAAGATCACTTGAAAAATTCCGTGCAGCATAACGGTAATGATAAATAATTATTAGGAGTTCTCATATGTCGACACGTTGATATATTCTTCTTAAATTCAAAGCTTTGGTATATAGCCTTGGGAAAACTTAAAAAAGTGTAACAAATATCAGGCATCCCCCGAAATACAATCGCCTTGCCTTTATTTTGAGCCATCCAAGATCATTAAAATAAGGAGAGACATGCTCATCTCATTTAATCGGGAACACGTATCTCACACACGAATTAAGAGCCCTCTGAAATTTAAGATCTAGCTTGCTAATATCAATCATAACACAGTACAGCAATAATCGAAGATAGGAAAAATAAGAATAGATATTAGCCTACGAAAGGATCTTGGAATAAACTATTTATAAATCTTATTTATAAATCTTTAGTTGATAAAGAGACATATTCACTTTAGACGTCATTCCAGTTACTTGCAAACTTCACGAAAGTGTTCCAGAAATTTTTTAGACCAAGATACTTAACAGAATCTGCGCATCCCCAATTATAATATGCGGAAGTCCGATGTATGAGATATTGTTGATGTATCTTGCAGTATCCAAAATCATAATTGTAGTCTTTTTTGTATTTATTGTCAAATTGATTTTCGTGGTCCAGTCCAGGATTCTATTTATATCTTCATTTATACAGTTTATAATATGAAATAGATTTTTAGGCTCCATATGTATAGAGATAAGCAGGTCATCAGCATAGAAAGAAAATTTACAATTTAATAAATTTGTAAATGACTAAAGTCATTTAGATACAATATAAATGATAGAGGACCCAAAACAAAGTTCTGAGGAACACTCCTTATTATAGTAATTTCAGATGAAATATACTAGTAACCGATCCTTGACAGCCTTCCTCCATTCAAATAATTACATATCCAATGCAGAGCTGAACATAAGAATTTCAGATCTCTGAGTTTCTTAATCAAAATGTTCAACATTATCAAACGCTTTTGTAAAGTAAAAAAAATTGATACAGTTAAATTTCTGGAGTCGGCACGTGGACGCTGCACGTCTGACATCATCTAGGAAAATAAGTGTTGCCGATTGAGTGGAATGATCTTTTCTATACGCAAACTGATGTGAATCTTGCAAATTATTATTTTCGATATATCGAATGATGTGTTCGATAGTGATATTCTCAAGCGCTTTAGAGAGGGAACACAGGATCGATTGGTCTGTAGTCTCCGAGATTAGACGGACATCTCACTTTAGGCAGAGGATAAATGATGGCGGACTTCCACAGTTCCGGAAATACTCCATTTTGCAAAAAAAAGTTGCTGATATGTATCAAAAGGCAAAGCACACGGCAAAAAAATTTACGTGAGACATCATCACAGTCAACTGCAGCAGACTTTGTTACGTCGCAGTGCCATACAAACATCCTGTGTTACCGCATTCCAATAAAATTTTGAATTTTCATAGGTCTCTTCACCGAAGTAAATATTACTTGTCGAAGTAGTTGACTTCCTAGGCATATGCAAAAAAAACCTATTGACCTCTTCGACCGAGAAAAGCAATCTTTTATCAGAAGCCGTCTGTTTAATTAAGTCTAAAAATCTCAGCCTTTTCCAGATCAGTCCCGGTTCATGCACATCATTAAAATAGTTATAGTAAAATGAGTTTTTAGCTGCTTGCACACATCAATCGGCTATATTTCTCCAACTTTTGTAGAACTCATAGTTGTCATCTGTCTTATGCCTTCTCCATTTTCTTCTTGCCATATCTCTTTCCTTCATAATAGCTTTGATATCACCCGTAAGCCAGGGAGCTAATAAGTGCTTCAGTTTTATGATTTTTTTTGGGGCATGTTTATCACAATAATTTAAAAGATACCTGTTTAGATGTTGGACCGTCTCATTAATGTCGTCAGTGAAAAGTGCTCTCCAGTTGCATGATCCCAAATCATCAAGGAAACGATTCATATCAAAATTACGGAAATCCCTCACTCTAACAGTTCTATCAAATTGACGCTCAATTTTGATTTTATAGGTAATGTATTAGGTGTACAACTTTGCTTCCGCTGTTTTTTTTCCGAAATTCGAGGCTTTATTGTAAAAAACTGATTATACATTTATGTATTCAAAGTATTGTCCATTGCTGGCCATTACTCTCCCATCTTTCGGGCAGCGTACGAATCCCGCGTCGAAAAAACTGGTCATCTTTTGAGGCGATCCACGAATCGATCCAATTTTTTACTTTCTTCATAAGACCGGAAGTACTGGTCAGCCAGGCCGTGTGCCATTGATCGAAACAAGTGATAGTCAGAGGGAGCAACGTCTGGAGAATACGGCGGGGTAGGACTTCCCATTTCAACATTTCCAAGTATGTCTTGATCACTTTCGCAACATGGGGTCGAGCATTGTCATACTGCAAAATTACTTTATCGTGTCTCTCGTTGTATTGCGGCCGTTTGTCTTTCAATGGTCGGCTCAAACGCATCAATTGCGTTCGATACTGATCGCCTGTGATTGATTCAGTCGGTTTTAACACCTCATAATACACTACGCCGAGCTGATCCCACCAAATACAGAGCATGACCTTGGAGCCGTGAATATTCGGTTTGGCCATCGACGTGGAAGCATGGCCGGGAATTCCCCATGATTTCCTGCGCTTGGGATTATCATAATGAACCCATTTTTCATTCCCAGTCACAATGCGATGCAGAAATCCCTTACCTTTCAAGCAGCTGTTCACAAGTAAACAAACGCCGTTCAACGTCTCTCGGTTTCAACTCGTACGGCATCCAATTTCCTTGCTTCTGAATCATTCACATGACTTTGAGACATTTTGAAATGGCTTGTTGAGTCACTCCCAATAATCATGCCAATTCTTCTTGATTTTGACGAGTCTTGATCAAGTAATGCCTCCAATTCTGCATCTTCGAAAACCTTTTCTCTTCCATCGCTATGCCGGTCTTCGACGTCAAAATCACCGTTCTTGAAGCGTTGAAATCACTCACGACACGTTCTTTCACTAATAGCGGCTCATCATAAGTATTTAAGAGCATTCGATGAGCCTCAGCCGCAGATTTCTTCATATTGAAGCAGAAAATTAAAACCTCCCGCAAATGACGAGAATCTCATAAACTAACATTTTCATTCGAGAATAACTTTATGATGCAAACACAAATCGACTAATGTTTCTATGGAGTTATGTTGCCAGATGCCCAAGTTTATTGTATGATGTCTATGATCTATTTATTTCGACCACCACTTACCACTAAAACCATCTATAGGAAAACGGCGGAAGCAAAGTTGTATACCTAATATAATATATATTAGGTTGTAACCGGACATTCGAATAAAATGTTACCAGGTTTCAGTAATTACGTAATTATTCTGGTCGCCACCTTGTTTCACCTGACAACAAGGAAGATATATGCCTCTCGTACAAGATCCTTTTGATTAAAGACGTCCTTCAGGCATTTGTATAATTTTAATAACGACTCATGTATTTTATCGAATCTTCTTTATGAAACTTTCCAACGAGCGATTTAGAGGAAGAGGTTTCAGGATGTGTATCTTGTAAATAACAACGAGATATGCGTACGTGACTATTTACAAGTTTATTTCTATTTGTACACTTACACGACTAATGAGACTTACAATCGTTTCGATCGAATGCTTCTAATCAGCACAACGAGGCTGTACGGTATCTCCTGCGCTCGCGTACTCGTGGTCGGTAATGAATAATTAACGACTTCTAATTGTCGTTCGCGACATTCAAGCACATTTTGCGTGACTCTAATATAATTCACAATCGCATATTGAAGCCCTTTTCTTAGTCAAACACGGCTTGGCTGTCGTGGCACGCGATAATGGCGTCGCAAGTAATGCAATCTTACGCAATCACATAATATCGAGAATAACGTACAACGCGGCGAATTAAACTCTTGACGTATTAATTTTCTTAATCACGCGTATATTTGTCGATAATTATAGTATCGGAACGTAATTAACGCAAAAATGTTTTATAATATGCATCGGTTCAGTATTCTTTATCGCAACGATCCGTTCACGTTGAATGACTGTTACTGAATTCTCTGTCATGGCCTCTTCTTCTTCCTCGCTTGGAAGTCCCAATGTCCCTCCACGCTTCACTATGCCTCTGCGGGTCACATGAGAATTGGATCAATGAAAGCCACTTGATTTTGTACTGACGGCTATCTTAGCTAAATTCTTGTAGAGCAGCGCTACCATGGTTGATTTGGCTTGCCTGGTGATCTGGGACTAAGTGAAATCATCTTGATGTGGGCCCCTCATCTGGTTATGGAACCTGTATCGATCCAACAACTGGATCAAAATGTCACCAGGTACCATCTTATTTTTGGTCCAGATCCGATCTGATGAAAGTGGTTCTTGAACTGGATTTCCCGGATGCCACTATCTGGGTCTACCTGAAGTGGATAAATTAATTTTCATCCGGTCTGATTTGGAATTAATCTGGTCTAGTTCGGGTTTGAAAACGAATAAATCGTATTTTGCGAGTTTTATATACTGTATATACTGTATATACATCTCGCTAAACCTATCTTAATCTAAGCAATTATTGATCTATCTTATTTATTTCAGAGTTTCCTGTAACTTTATACTATATACAGCTATTAATCTATTTTATAGAAAGTGAATTATTATGCAAAATTAAGTAAAAGACAATTATTTTACAAATTAGGTAATAAGTAAGTTATTACATGTTTTAGTTCTAACAAATTAATTAATCATAGATATTTATCTTTATTTTTACAGGTTATCGCTATGTATGGGAAGTAAACTATATATAAAAGGTAAGTATATCAAAGAATTACAATTCTACATTATTTACATTGCTTTTAATAACTCTATTAATTAAATTTAAGGTTTTATATATAATAAATATATATATTTCAATGAATGTTATTCTCAAAATATTATAGGTAAGTAATAATTAATATTTAATATATTTACAGGAAGAGTGTTATAAGAATAATTTGAAAAACATAATTTTATTTTAACAAAATATGTCATTGATTTAGTAAAATCATTATTTAATGTAAAATAATAACAAAATTGACATTATGTATAGTCTTTATCATACGAAATACTTTATCAGGCGCTTGTTTATTCTTTTTATATAAAGCAATTAAAATTATTAAAATAAAATCTTATATATTTAAAAACACATATTTGTGCTCGTCTTAATCTAAATTAAGTCCTTAATTAATAATATTATATATTGGTTATGCATACTATCCTAAGTTCATATAAGTTTTTACACATAATTCTTACATCACATTAAAATTATGACATATATATACATATAAAAGGTAATGAAAAATAGTAATATTTAATTAGTTTTGAGCATGATTATTGCTCTTAGGCTTTTCTATAGTCTCTGTGCGTTAAGATGACGTTTGTTGTACATCCCTAGACATCTTTGTTTGTTCTTCTGATTGCGCTTTGGCTTTCCTCTCTAATCATTTGCGAAGAGGATTTTTGACTCGCTTCTACGTCGTCTGACAACGATAAAATTTGTTCCTGTGATTGTGATTTTTCCTCAGACCCTTCTGCGAGTTGGAATGACTCCATGTTGATTCCTGTTCTCGGTTTTTACTTACTTGAAGTTTTATACTGAGCTTGGTGAGTAAAATTGTATGAGCGAAGTTGACTTCGATTTCAAGGTCATGTGCAGAGAGGAAACAAACATCTCTCTGATCAAAATCTATAAGTTTGTCTTTATTATCTATTATGCAAAGATCTAATAATGATTGTCAAATATGATGTATAGGCTCATAAAACATCAGATATAGATCCGACGATGATATAAATGACAACATCTGCTTAGAATCAAATGAGGAAGAACACAGATCAGGAAGAACACACATCATTAAAGTCTCCAAAAATAATAGAATGCTTATGATGCAGAAAGATCGGTAAAAACATTGAAAAAGTCAAAGAGATGGCTACAGTATGGAGGTCTGTACACCGCAAGGAGAAATTTGCAGGCATCGACTATTGAAACCTTGATTATTAAATATTCTGGCCTGCCACAATACGCCTCATCAGATTCACGTAAAATCCTGGAATGTAAGCAATTGGAGACGAAAATGGCAACATCATCCACCTCCCTTGTCAACTCTATCACGTCTAAAGACTTGATAACCAAGTAAGGACACTACATGATTACAGAGTGAAAGTTTTAGTCATGATTCAGAGATACATATTATGCGATATGCGGTGAAGTATGCTCGAAATTCATTCAGATGAGCAAGCAACGATTGACAGTTCACGTGACATATTCTCATATCATCGAAGATCTTTGAGGACTTAATAGTTAATATTCTTGGTTTTGTCCACGAGTCTTCTCTGAAAAATAGGACTTCTTACTATCGAATACCGAGTGTGAAATATTGCCTTGATCCAACGCTTATAGTTGCCACATACAGGAGATTCATTTCTTTTAGTACAGTCCTTTGTTTCATATGTCCCTGAACAGTGACCATAAAGTGACGAGGATTTGCATTTGTAAGCAAAGCAAAAGCCAGACATCTAAAACATTGAATAACTCTGTAATCCCTTACTGTATAGATGGAATAGTTTATAAAAACATGTTCCTTTTCGACTTCTTTTTTAACAAATTCCGAATCACAGGAGTAGTTTCAATTACACAGCTTGCAAATTTTTTATTGTTTTTAGCTAGAAATATATAAACAACTTTTAGTTTAGCAGAATCAACATTTTTTAAGTTTAATGTCAAGATAAATCGTAAAAAAAAACATGGTTATAAATTTAATAAGTATAAAAAGAAGAGCACAAGGAACCACAGCACAAGTTGTAATTTGTGATATTTAATTATTATTACATCAATTAAAACATTAAACGTTCTTTCAAACAAAATTTTTTTTAAAAATTGTATTATATTTGTAATCTTGTGTTAATATTCGTTCTGTAAGTTCTAATAAATTTCTTCAATAGCAAACTTGTGATCTCGGCATAAGATCGCACAATATTTTTCATTGATTCAGACTTATTCGGCGGTATTGAATCATAAAACTTTGATAGAGCGTCCTTTATCCTTCTCTTTATTTCATCATTCGAGCCAGTAGTGGTTGTTTCAGTCTTTAACGATATTGTACGCGTAACTCAGATAATGTAGCCTTAAGATCGCTTTTTATTTCGTCTAATGAATCTGAGATTAACATATTCTTATCTGACAATGTTAAATACGTAGTTGATAGTTCAGAAAATGCCTCCTTACAAACATAGAAAGATTCTATCCTCGTCCTTTTCTCTGCCGCTATCTTACTTGTTAACACGGTGTAAGAATAATAGGTGGTTCCATCGCTCATTTTTGTCTAGAAAAACTATGACGAAATTGAGGTAGCTCAAACACATAATGCTAGAGGGCAAAATGGTCTGACACCTAACCTCATACTCTATTGTACTGATTCATTTTCAACATTTTTGGAAAGTTTGGCTGAATTTAAACGAGCATTAATATTTAAACTCACTTTTGTATATTCTGTTGTTGACATAATCCATATTGATCTCTAAAGGTTTGTTACGAGGAGTAACGACGAATAAGACGAAGAATAAGAAAAATTTATAACACGTGAACGATAATTCTAAAATACATGCGATAAAAGTTTTGAAACTTTAAGTTTTTTAATTTTTTAATAGCATCATGCCGTTTAATTGTCTAATTCCTAATTGCGTTCGAACATCTACGAAATCACTTTTTCGAGTTCCCAGTAACATGAAACAATGCGAAAAATGGATTGCATTAATCCAAAGTACATATTCGAATATAAAAATACCTAAAATTTTCCTCGTTTGTGGGGATCATTTTAACAAGAATAACATTTTAAGAAAAAATGTAATCAAGGATTCAGATGGAAAAATAATATTTGAGGTAATAAATACGTTTTTATTGTCATATAAATCAAGTTGTCTTCTATATGTATATTTATTATGATTTTTCATCATCTTCAGCGAGAATTATTAAAAATAAAATTAAAAGATAGGGCTAATCCTTGCTTTACATGTTCACAAGAATTGGTAGAAGATCAAATGAGGATAGTAGTAATGTAACTTTACCAATGAATCAAGACAATGAAGAAAACTTGATAGGAAATAGCAAATCAAATCACGATAGTAGTAATGTAACTTTAATGATGGATCGAGATAATGAAAAAAAGGTAGAAGAAAATGTAACTTATCAATTAATACATCTATTTCGTCTTCTGTATCTGCGTTATTTGAGTTACAATCAACTTCATCTATGTATTGTGAAGAGCAAGGTTAAAATGTATTATTTTAATAATTTATTATTTATACAATTATGTTTATTAAGACTGTTTATTATTGTAAGTTATGTTTTAGAACTTTTAATTGAGAAACAAAATTTCCAAGATATATTATATAATAAAATTCAAATTAACTTGTGTTGGCGCTTATCAGTGTGTGTGTGAGACTCAACGGGCTTGATACCAGCCCGTTGGCTTTGCGGCGTGATCGCGGCGTGTTAGCGACATGCCGTGTCGCTGATGGGACCCACCAAAGGGGAGGGCATGCGCGTGACTATGCTGCCTGCGTATAAACCGCCGCGCTTCTCAGATTTTCTCCAAGCTTCTGTGTGCGACTTTCATACCGTGAGCACGTGCAGAATGGTGCTCAAACCTTTCTCATTTTTATCTTTATAATGTACGACGCGAGTGTAAAATACGAGAGACATTAAAGTATTTTCACATAAGGTAATTGCTTCTTTTATTACGCACTACCGAATTACTCCAGGTGGCCACAAGGCACGAGATACAAATTCTCTGACAATAAAAATAGCGCTGCACATAGCGCAACAAGGACATCAAGGTCCTTTACATTGGTCCTTCGAGCCGAATGCGCAGATATCGCTACCCATACATATTACATTTTTTATTCTGTCGCACACGGCAAGTACTCATAAGTTTTATCCGCTTACATTGCGAGATAGGAAAGTTTTTTTTATATATTCACGCATCGTATTAGGCGCATCGTGTAATTAGACTTCGGCATAACGAGGTCTTTGCTTTCGCTCACAAGAGCTACTATATTGGCGTGCATCACTTTCGCTCACAAGAGCCAGTATATTGTCGTGCATCACTTTCGAGCACGGGAGCCGCCATATTGTCGTTCATCACGTTCGCTCACAAGAGCAGCCATATTGTATGCTATCACTTTCTCTCACGAGAGCGGCCATTTTGTGTTGTTAGACGAAGCTAGATTCGTGTCGACACGGACAGCCATTTGCATTTTCATAAAACCTTACATTTCATTGGCCAGGCTATCACATTGTAATTTATAACGATTTCACGTTGCCACGCAGTCAATATCGCGCATTACATTTAACGTTTTTTCATAATGGAAACACTTTCATTAGCAGATGCAAAAATTAAGAGGGTTCACATAAAATCCGCGGTTACATGATTAAAGACTTTTATCGATAATTTCGACATCAACTGTGGATCGCAACATGGTCTCACCGAGCAAAGACTATCGGAATTGTGGAATCAATTCGAAGCAGCTCAATTTCGCATAGAAATTCTTGAAAACGCAAATCCTTCGATTACCGACAAACGAGTTGTCCATGAACAGCACGCGCAACAGCGCGACAATTTTGAAACTTCTTATTTCCAGTTAATGGCTTGTTATACCGCTCTTATTGAGCATATGGAAAAAAATGCTTCTCCGTCAACTTCATCAAACATAAATGGACAAGCGGTGAAATCGAGGGAAACGCGTATTAAATTGCCTAAAATCGATTTATCAGTTTTTACAGGTGCATATGACGATTGGTATTCCTACAGGGATACCTTTGAACAGTTAATTCATTTAAATGAGGATTTAGCGGAAATTGAAAAATTTCACTACCTGAGGTCTTCCTTAAAGGAAAATGCTGTATGTAAGGAAAAAAATCACAGCATGACTCGTGAATTATTAGACACTTTTCTTAAACATTTGCGCGCGCTCAAGGCCCTCGGAAGGCCTATTGATTATTGGGATGATTTAGTTATTCATCTTATCATTTGTAAGTTGGATGTAGTCACCAGCAAGGCATGGGAATTAAGTATCAAGGGAAAAGAGCTGCCAGATTTAAAGAGCTTAATAGAATTCTTGACTCTCCGGTGCTAGTATCGCATCAAAGCATAATAGCAAATCAAGGTCTACATCTGTCGCAAATGTCGTTACATCCAATCTTTCTTGTGCTGTTTGCAAGGAAAATCATTCCATATATCATTGTAAAGAATTCCTCAATGTATCAGTTGAAGATAGAATTAAGGCCGCGAAAAAAGCGCATTTATGTTTCAATTGTTTGAAATCGAACACACATCAAGCGAAAACATGTATAATTCAAGTATGTGCCGAAAATGTAACAAAAAACATAACACATTGTTACACATAAGCGAATGGTTCGCGATCAAGCACGCAGGCAACAAGTCAAGCTATCAATCCTCTACTCCCCGTCGCCACGCAATGTACATCAAGTCATCGTTCGTTAAATATTTTAATGTCTACCGCAATTATCCATATATACGATTCCAATAATCAAATTCATTCATGTCGAGCATTAATTGACAGTGGTTCTCAAATGAATTTCATAACGAAGGAGTTAGCAAATCACTTGAAGCTCAGGGAGCGACCTCTTGATGTATCAGTGGCGGAAGTTATGGATGAAGTAATCTACGCTAATCAAGTAGTTAATCTTTGCATTAAATCACGTTTTAATAATTTTTCCGAAAAAATGGACTGCGTGGTGCTTCCAAAAATAACGCAGCAGTTGCCACAGCACTTCATACCCATGCAAAGTGTGTCTGTTCTAAAACATATAAAACTCGTTGATCCTAATTTTAACATACCGACAAGCATTGATATGTTAATCGGGGCCGAATCCTTCTGGAGGCTCATTTGTGCGGGTCAGATCAAACAATCAAAAAATCAACCGACTTTGCAAAAGACACATTTTGGATGGATCATTTTTGGTATCACACCAAGTGACATAACCGGATCGGTTCCTTCTCTTAATTTTCATTTAACCTCACTCGATGACTTAAGGCTCACATTGAATCGGTTTTGGGAGGTGGAACATGATACCATTTTCCTAAACCATTTTCTCTCGAGGAAAAGGTTCTATGAAGAGTCATTCCTGCAAGGCGTAAAGCGTAATATAGAAGGGCGTTTTATCGTTAAATTGTCAACAAAGCAAGACAAGCTGGATGGATTGGGAGAATCCAAGGACATCGCTCTAAAACGTTTCAAATCTTTGGAGAAGCGGCTCATCGCTCAACCCCGCATGTACGATGAATACAAGAGGTTCATGGATGAATACATGCTTAAATTACATGAAGGAGGTGACCAGTAGCAGATGCTAAGCCATACCTCTCCAGCTTTTTATCTTCCACATCATATTGTACAAAATGAAACGAGCTCCAAGTTCCGGGTGGTATTTGACGGGTCATGCACAACTTATCTTTAAACGATACATTGAGAGCGGGATCCACACTACAAGAGGATCTTTTCTCCATTTGGATCAGATTCCAAACATTCAAAATCGCTCTCACCGCCGATATATCAAAGATGTATCGACAAGTTCTGGTCGATTCAACTCAAATACCATTGCAGCGTATTTTCTGGCTCGCCAGATGAGCCCATCAAGACTTTCGAATTACTCACTGTCACTTATGGCATCAGCATCATTCTTCTCTATCAGAGCCTTGAGAAAGTTAGCGGAGGACAGTGCGGATTGTTATCCGAGGGCGTCGCAAATAGCATTAAGAGACTTCTACGTGGATGACTCGTCACGGGAGCCGACTCAATAGATGAAGTTCTCTCTATCAAGAAGGAGATCACGGCATTGCTCCAGAACGGAAAATTTGAGCTTAGAAAATGGGCATCCAATGCTCCTGGCCTCCAGGATCAGAATTCCAGCGAGCCAAGAGAATTCACCTTATCTTCAGACTTCAAGAACTCCGAAAAAAAGACGTTAGGCATTGCATGGGATTGCCAAGCTGACGTATTCAAGTATTCATCCATCAATCATCTGCCTCCTCTGGAAACGCTTACCAAACGAAGTATTTTATCACGTATATCTCTCATTTTTGACCCTCTGGGGCTGCTAGGTCCAGTTACATTACTCGCCAAGTTCATCATGCAGGACCTTTGGCGATTCAAGCTTGATTGAGATGAATCGATTCCCTTGGAATTACATACCAAATGGAAGCGCTTCGAGATGGAGTTACAGGAACTGCGTAGCATACGCATTCCTCGTCTTGTCAGAACCACAGAACAATATACCAGTTTGGAGCTACATGGGTTCTTAGACGCTAGCGAAATTGCATACGGAGCATGCATTTATTTACGCTCCACTTCTTAAACGGTGCTTATCGCACATATCTACTTTGCTCCAAGTCCAGAGTGGCACCGTTGAAGAGTCTGTCGCTTCCGCGCCTCGAGTTATGTGATGCATTGCTAGTGTAGGAAAAGGACATACTGTGTTTATGAATTCTTGTTTAGTTCGTGCGTTTCCGATTTTGATGATATGTGCTAGAGTATCAGCGCGCCTGCGCAAGACCGAAGGTAGAGGAAGGCGAGAACAAAAGGGGAGTCTAACAACAGCGAGGCATGTGCGAGGCACGACGAAGAGTTGAGGTGAAAAACAAAGAGTCTCTCTGCTAAATCGTCGGCCAGCGATACTGGCTCACCGAATATTCCATTCTCTGGATGTCATCTGATATCCTACAAATTTGGGGGCTCGTCCGGGATATACACGACAAGAGCTGGTGAGAGACGATTAGACGAGAGAGACGAAAGACGAAAGAAAAGACGTAAAACTAAAGACGAGAGAGAGAAAGATGGAGAAAAGACAAATGAAAAGACGAAGAGACGAAAGGACAAAAGACGAAAGTCAACTAGGAGGTGGCGCAGCGACACCAGAAACGCCAGCAAGACCGCGAGTGCGTCGGTAACGCCAACGACGAGATGGCAGTGACAATACGACGCGAGTGAGTGCGCATATCCGGTTGAAAGGTGAATATCTGAATTCGAAGATACGACTAACCTGTTTGGTTGGTCGGAATTACAGAAGTTAGTGTTCGCAAAGAAATCGCTAGCTGAACTCGCTGAAATGCTCATCGACAGCGAAGGCATCACTAAGAAAGAAATTAAAAGAAATTCTATGAGACGAATTTACAGACAAAATAAACAGCGCTCAAATACACGAAATGCTGGGCAAAAGAAGATTGAAGAGAGATGAAACCGTACCGGAATATTATTATGTGATGAAAGAAATAGCTGCTAGAGGCAACATAGAAGCAGAAGCACTCATGAAGTACGTGATTGATGGACTTCCGGAAGGTGCGCAGAGCAAGATTATATTGTACGGAGCAAAAAACTGACGGAATTCAAGGAGAAGCTGAAAGTATACGAAGCAATTCGGAAGAAGAATACTGAGAGGATGAGGACGAGAGAGAGAAACATGCAGAAGAAGATAGAAGAAGCGAGGAAACCATCAACATCAAAAGGTGAAAAGGAACAGGAAACAGACGTGAGATGCTACAATTGTGGCGGTAAAGGACACAAAGCTAAAGACTGCAAGAAGAAAGAACTAGGTAAAAAGTGTTTCAAGTGTCAAAAATACGGGCATACGGCGAAGTTGTGTAACGCGTCAGACGATAGCGAGGCGATAGCGGATAAAAAGACGACGGTAATTAATAAATACGGTTACTGATGCACCGAGCGATAGAATGTGTAAACGAATCACGATAAACGGTGTGCGGGTCAATGCGTTAATAGATACCGGCAGCCAAATCACAATAATGCGCAAAGACGTTACGATAGAATGAAATTAGACAAGCTACGGGGAAATAGTATTTGTTTAACCGATTTTGGGAAAAACGAAGTTTAGATTGTGTGCGGGAATGCACCGCGCGGAAAGATTCGAGTGAGAGAACGGCACACGGTTGATATAATACACAGTAAAGAGAACTCCGTTTCTTTGTAATTTAACAAAAGAATTTTCTTTAATATTTACAATTACATAAATTCAGAAAATATAATTAATTGAATATTAGATTAACAGAATATTAGATGCGGTCACCCTTTCCAAATTGTATTCGGAATCGCGGTGATAGAAAATCTCGGCGATTTTCTCGGCGCTTCTCGAAAAGATCTTTCTTATAGCGGTTTTTACTAAGCGGTTAACACGGCGGTTTTACGAAATGATATAGTAGAGACTCTGAACACTAAGAAGAAGAGGAACGGCGAGATTGAAGCATTTATTGTTTTCGGCCTGGGCTTTCTTTTTGAAAAAATCCAATAGATTTTTGCCACAATAGTAATTATTACGTAGCATTAGTTGTACAAAATTGATTCGCGCTTTGGATTCTTTTCTAATGACATTCAACGTAAAAGTCATGCGCGACAGAAAATCCGTACGTGGGATTGGTGACAGCGTGTGACGTATTCGTCGGAGCGCGGCGCTCGCGTGTGCGAATTGAATTGTTCTAGAACTTTCGATTGTCCGTTGCCGGTGCCTGTTTGCGTGTACCGAATTGTTTTAAAAAGAACAAAGAACGACAAATCGCTGATTTTGACGAGGATTAAGATCATGCTCGAGATGAAATCACGAGCTCACCTTATGCGTGCATTCAATAACAATTACTGTCGGTCGATCGAAAGAGTTCTTACTTTTTTTCCGAATTACCGATCTCAAACAATATTTATTTATTATCATTTTTTAATTTATCATAATTTTTGAGCATTTTTTAGCATAAATTCAAAATTTAGAAAATAATGCGTTTAAAAAATTGGAGGGAATGGCTAAAACATGGCGGACCAATCACAAGTGATACCCGTATGGCGTCACTCTGATTGTAGGCTCTCTAAGAGTTACAAGGTTGACGCGATTCTCTTATAGAGACTCTAAAGAAAACTAGTCACGTGACTCTCGTTCTGATTAGACGCGATCATTGAGATTGCATTTCGTTTCACGCATCATGTGGTCTGTTTTCTGTTCCTGAACTAAATTACACTAGCACTCTCTTCCTCATTTTCAACAAATATTGTATCAAACGTATATCTATCTCACTTCAAGTTCCAAAAGTTCAGTCACAGAAATCAGATTTATGCTCATCATGTGTGAAATGGAAATGTTTAAAGCTGACGAGGAATTTGTAAATCGGTCAGAAATGAAACATTAAAAAATTGGAAAAACAAGAGGTACATTGACCCAAGCGTATACAAAAAAAATTATATGTATCTGATAGTGAACTTCCAAGATCTTATGGACTGCCAAAAATTCATAAAGAAGGTCATCCACTAAGATTAATTGTTAGTTGCATTAACAGCGCCTTTTATCCACTGGCGACCTTCTTAAAAGAAATTATCGATAGTAGTAATAATAATAATTTTAGTTATGTAAAAAATAGTCATGATTTGGTTGACAAACTTAATGGAAAGGTAATCGAAAGGAATTTTAATATCATATCATTTGACGTGGTCTCCATGTACACTAACATTCCTACGGATTAAATATTAAAAAGTATTGAATGTAGATGGAACTGGATTGAAAATAATACTTCGATTCCTTTGACATGAGTTTGTTAAAGCAGTTATGATCATAATTAACTCCACATTTTTCAGATTTGATAAAAAAATATTTAAGGTTTTTGGCATGCCAATGGGCTCTCCTCTATCGCCTGTACTAGCGAATATAGTCTTATAAGACTTAGAAAAAGAAATTTTCACTACAAATAATATCATCTCTCCGTTTTATTTGCGTTATGTAGATGACATTGTGTTAGCTGAAGAAAAGGTTGAAGAGGTTCTAGATTTATTTAATTTATACCACGATAGACTTAGATTTACGGTTGATTTTGGCGATGAAAATGGTATTAATTTTTTGGACGTTAAATTAATGATTCAAGAAGGAAGCATCTTCGATATGTATAAAAAACATACCAATTCGGGGAGATATTTAAATTATTTTTTGAATCATCCATTAGCACATAAAAGAGGAGTAATCATTGGGCAGCTTGATAGAATTTTACTGTTGTCCCATCCCAAATTTCATGAAAAGAACATTTCGGAATTAATTCACACTCTTCTAAATAATGGCTATCCTCTTAAATTCGTATTTTCGACAATTAACAATAGAATAAAAACTTTGGAAAATAGAACTAATCCAGATAAAAATCGCGAAGGAAATAATAACGAATATGATTCCAATAAGAAAAAATTTTTCGCGATACCATACTTGAGCAAGGTTTCTGAAAAATTCAAAAAACTTGCATATATTCATGGTTTTGATATAGCTTATAAACCCATAAATAAATTGAATACAATTATAAAAACAGGAAAAGATCCCTTGCTTAAGGATGACCATTGTGGGGTAGTTTATAAAATTAATTGTTTGAATTGCGAATCGTCATATGTTGGCCAAACTAAGAGAAATTAAAAACTCGTATTAAAGAACACAAGACTGATATTAAGAAATCTACTTCTGAGATATCAGTTGTTTCACGTCATCGTGTGAATGAAATGCATGAGTTTGATTGGGATAACATAAAAATTTTAGATACAGAACAATCATTAATGAAACGAAGAATTTCAGAAATGATACATATTAAAGACCAAATAAGTGGGATCAATAAACAAAGTGACACTGAAGGTTTGCCTGATGTTTATCTTCCTCTTCTAAAGAAAGATCTCTCTCGCACTTAATAAATAATTTTAGAACTTTCTAAACTATTTGACTCATGGATATAAATAGCGGTAAAATATAAGATACGACCAATAACAACACATAATGTACACGACAAATTTCTATCTGTGCAATGATTATACTTGAGATTCATCGATTTATTTTTGCTGTAAAACAGGTAATGGTTATTTTGTTTCATACTCCGTTTAAAAGATATTAATGATAAAATAAATTATTGTAAATTAGAATCTGGAAATTCTCGTTTTACACTTTTCACTATATGACTTCTGACATTATTATACGAAGAAGCGTCGCATAGATGCAAACACGATTCTTACAATTATAACACACGACGGTTGAATTTTATTCCAACTTGATGTAACTCTGCGTCTTAAGAATATTATTAATTTTATTGAAGATGGCCAGATTATGGCCGAAACGTTTAATGTTTTTATTGTAATCTGTAATGCAGGAATAATTAAATATCACAAACTATAACTTGTGCTGTGGTTCTTTATGCTCTTTTTTTTCATATTTTTGAAATTATAATCACAATTGTTTTTTACATTATTTATTTTATTTTTTCTTTTATTCAATCTATTGCCGCGTGAGCTCCTCCGGAACTTTTATTCGTTGACGATACTTGTGTGATATCCCGGAGGAGCACGAAATCTGTGATAACGTATCTCTCCAACATATGTGCTGGAGAGATTAGATTAAATGTGATATTTTTTTTGCGCAGGCTAGGGGGCTTGCCCCCCACCCTCTTAGTTGTAATTGCCCATGCGGGGGGAGGGGAGGGCTCTTGTCCCCCGCAATATATATATATATATACATGTCTAGCGCGCGGCTTAGCCGCTTCTTAATTGTATTACCCCAGAGGGGAAATGTCCCTCTGGGGCACATGATTGAAAATAAAGTGAGTTAATTTGTAATATTATTTTTCTAAATTATAACTAAAAAAAATAGTCATTACGTTTCAAGTAAATTATTAAATATGTATTTAAAAATAATTTTGATGAAAAATATTTTTTAGTAGTTATGCATTAAAATGTTTTTCAGATTATGTTCATAAATGAATCTATTTCAAAATGATCAAACTCATGACCGAAAATATTCCGAAGGACGGTTATTGTTATGTTTATTGTTTAAAATTAGAAATCCTTCTGGTTATAATTTTTTGCGTCATAATAATATATTGCCGTTTCCATCACCTAGAACAATTTATCGCTATATTCGATAATATAAATATGAAAAATATTATAATATTAATATGAAAACTGGATTTGATACACAATTTTTTGAGTAATTTCGAAATAAATTGCATTCACTTAATGATCTTGCAAAGAATGGCCTTCTTGTACTTGATGAAATACAGGTACAGAAAAGTGTTGCTGTTAATCCGAAAACTTTAATATTTTATGGATCAGTGAAAACCATTTCATGGATGTAAAGAATATGGCTGATCACGCTCTTGTTTTTATGTTTGCTTCTCTTGCTAATAATTTTCAACAACCAATTGCTATTTTTGGTTATGTTGGAGCTACTAAGGGACGAGTGTTAGCTCAGTTAACATTAGCAAGCGATAATATTCCTGGAAGAAGTAGGTGCTCATATTCACGGCATTATTTGCGACGGTGCTACTACTAACAGAAAGATGTGGGACGAATTTGGCATTTCTGGAAAAATTCAAAATGCTAGCTATTTTTTTGAGAACCCTGTCGATTCAAACAGAAATATATATCATTTCAGATACACCTCATTTAATTAAATGTATAAAAAATAGATTACTGAAAGTTACGTGTAAGGTATAATATAATAATATGTATGTTTGCAGATTGATATTTTAATCTCATTGAAGAAATATACATTAATTTTGGTTTTTTATTCCTTTTTTTTTAATTACATGATTTTTTAGCTAAGGCTTTAATAATTGTAAGTTATATAAATATATTGTATTCAGATGATTCTTTCTGTAATTATCAGCAAATATAAGAAAAAGATAAATAGAAAATAACATCAATTTTTTAATAGAAAAAACATAAGAATATAACAGAAAATATAATAAAATATAACAAAAAAATCATATTTTTTAATTAATTTCTTGTAATAAATCATAAATTGTATTGTTTCACTTGCATTTTAACTTAAATATATTAACACATTTATGTATAATACCAAGTCCTCCTTGAAGATTAAACTTTTTCCTTGAAAAGCTAATTATTTAATTGGGAATTATTTATTCGTCTCTGTTCTGAATACATTGAACGGTATGTCAACATTATCATAGACTTTTTGTGTCGTATTATGGTCAGTAATATAATTCCTACATAATCGTTTTAGCTCAAGAGCAAGTTTAGAAATTTATTACAAATTATTATACGAAGACGATTCTAAAGACCAAAGACAGAAGAAGATTATGAAATGCTAGCAGTTATGGATTGTATTATTTATTATATATCAAGTTTTATAACAAAAAAAATGTTAAAATATATCAGTTGTGATACAAACCGAGCTTCACTTACACAACATACAAGTTCAATACCAGACGCAGAATTAGTCAATCTAAAATCTCTTGGAAAATTAAAACATCCTAATATAATGTTATATATGTTATTTTATAATGCTGAAACTTTCTTCAGAAAAAAATCTAAATTACATTGATGTATATGAACGAACTGTTAATGATATAATATTAAACTACGATTTTAGATTTCCTTATAAAAATCATAAATTAGATATACTGAGTCATTGTATTTATTATTATATCACAATGCGAATGCGTTAAAAATTTGTTAAATTGCTAGTCAATTTAACTCGTGATATTACTGCGGTAATTTAGTGGAATTAGCGTTTCAAGATCGAAAAATCATTTCGATGCGCGTTTCTAAGAACTACATATGTAATATATAAATTCACACAAGAATCATACAAGCATTTAAGATCCAGCTGGACCGTTTAAGGCTTTGATTTCTATAGTTTGTGTTATTTATTTTATTTTATTTTTTATTTTATTTTATTTTATTATTTTATTTTATTAATATTATTAGGTGTTGGAATTAATTCGTAGCGTTTTTTAATGAAAGAATGTTATTTATTTCACATGAGCATTAAAAAATACATTAATGAAAGTACTTCCCATCACTTGTAAAACGCTACGAATTAATTCCAACACCTAATATATTATATTGTTATATTATAATATATTTTTATATTTATATCAAAATTTATTAAATGCGTTTTATACTAAATGAATCTGAAATACTTTTTTGATGCAGTATGTTTTCAAACCATTATGCGTAATATGTCCCAATTCACCTTCTGAGATGAGGCAAATGAAGTATGCTCTTAATTGATCCATGGAGTATGCTCTAACGCGACGCGAACATTTATCACTATATTGGTTCCGGTAACACGAACGTATTGGAACGGGTTGAGCATGTTGGAGCGTGCAACGCCAACAAACCTAATGTTGGATACATGTACTTCTCTTCTGTTGCATGGGATAACTACCAATCTGAAGTTACTGCTAACAGTCCATGTCAAAGTTAAAAATAACACGAAATTACGGCAAAATAGACTAATAGCATCTGTATGCATTAATGAATGTACAAATTTAAAAAGAAAATATAAAAAAAGAGATTTTGAATTGATCCTTTATTTGAAAGATAACGTGAACATGGATTGAAAAAAAATATTAAAAAATTATCAATGAATTATCGATTATATGTTTCCATACAACCATAAGTCGAAATGTTCTTTTCATTTTAAATGTCCCTCTGGGGACCAGGATTGAAAAATACAGTGAGTAAGTTGTAATATTATTTTTCTAAATTATAAACTAAAAAAAAATAGTTCTACGTTTCAGTAAATATTAAATTGTATTTAAAAATTAAGTTGGTGATTGAAAATATTTTTTTAGGTTATGCATAAAATGTTTGTTCAGATTATGTTCATTAAATGAATCATGTTTGTGACATGAAGATGATTAAAAATCATTGACGAAAATTTTCCGAAGGCGGTTTTGTGATTGTTTATTGTTTAAAATGGAGAAATCCTTCGTGGTTATAATTTTTTTGCTTCAATAATAATTAGTGCCGTCCATCACCTTAGTGATACATTTATCGCTAATCGATCATATAACTATGAAAGGGCTGTATAGTGATATTGAATATTGTGGTGATAAATGGATTGATACCACAATTTTTTGAGAGTGAAATTTCGAAATAAATTGCATTCACTAAGGATCTTGCAAAAGAATGGAATTCTTTCGTACTGGCATGAAATACAGTTACAGAAAAGTGTTGCTGTTAATCCGAAAACTTTAATATTTTATGGATCAGTGAAAACCATTTCATGGATGTAAAGAATATGGCTGATCACGCTCTTGTTTTTATGTTTGCTTCTCTTGCTAATAATTTTCAACAACCAATTGCTATTTTTGGTTATGTTGGAGCTACTAAGGGACGAGTGTTAGCTCAGTTAACATTAGCAAGCGATAATATTCCTGGAAGAAGTAGGTGCTCATATTCACGGCATTATTTGCGACGGTGCTACTACTAACAGAAAGATGTGGGACGAATTTGGCATTTCTGGAAAAATTCAAAATGCTAGCTATTTTTTTGAGAACCCTGTCGATTCAAACAGAAATATATATATCATTTCAGATACACCTCATTTAATTAAATGTATAAAAAATAGATTACTGAAAGTTACGTGTAAGGTATAATATAATAATATGTATGTTTGCAGATTGATATTTTAATCTCATTGAAGAAATATACATTAATTTTGGTTTTTTATTCCTTTTTTTTTTAATTACATAATTTTTTAGCAAAGGCTTTAATAATTGTAAGTTATATAAATATATTGTATTCAGATGATTCTTTCTGTAATTATCAGCAAATATAAGAAAAAGATAAATAGAAAATAACATCAATTTTTTAATAGAAAAAACATAAGAATATAACAGAAAATATAATAAAATATAACAAAAAAATCATATTTTTTAATTAATTTCTTGTAATAAATCATAAATTGTATTGTTTCACTTGCATTTTAACTTAAATATATTAACACATTTATGTATAATACCAAGTCCTCCTTGAAGATTAAACTTTTTCCTTGAAAAGCTAATTATTTAATTGGGAATTATTTATTCGTCTCTGTTCTGAATACATTGAACGGTATGTCAACATTATCATAGACTTTTTGTGTCGTATTATGGTCAGTAATATAATTCCTACATAATCGTTTTAGCTCAAGAGCAAGTTTAGAAAT
Organism: Acromyrmex echinatior; assembly: GCF_024713525.1. Taxonomy (NCBI): domain Eukaryota; kingdom Metazoa; phylum Arthropoda; class Insecta; order Hymenoptera; family Formicidae; genus Acromyrmex; species Acromyrmex echinatior. The sequence continues at coordinate 12,513,892 of NC_141864.1, read as the reverse complement.
TTATTACAAATTATTATACGAAGACGATTCTAAAGACCAAAGACAGAAGAAGATTATGAAATGCTAGCAGTTATGGATTGTATTATTTATTATATATCAAGTTTTATAACAAAAAAAATGTTAAAATATATCAGTTGTGATACAAACCGAGCTTCACTTACACAACATACAAGTTCAATACCAGACGCAGAATTAGTCAATCTAAAATCTCTTGGAAAATTAAAACATCCTAATATAATGTTATATATGTTATTTTATAATGCTGAAACTTTCTTCAGAAAAAAATCTAAATTACATTGATGTATATGAACGAACTGTTAATGATATAATATTAAACTACGATTTTAGATTTCCTTATAAAAATCATAAATTAGATATACTGAGTCATTGTATTTATTATTATATCACAATGCGAATGCGTTAAAAATTTGTTAAATTGCTAGTCAATTTAACTCGTGATATTACTGCAGTAATTTAGTGGAATTAGCGTTTCAAGATCGAAAAATCATTTCGATGCGCGTTTTCTAAGAACTACATATGTAATATATAAATTCACACAAGAATCATACAAGCATTTAAGATCCAGCTGGACCGTTTAAGGCTTTGATTTCTATAGTTTGTGTTATTTATTTTATTTTATTTTTTATTTTATTTTATTTTATTATTTTATTTTATTAATATTATTAGGTGTTGGAATTAATTCGTAGCGTTTTTAATGAAAGAATGTTATTTATTTCACATGAGCATTAAAAAATACATTAATGAAAGTACTTCCCATCACTTGTAAAACGCTACGAATTAATTCCAACACCTAATATATTATATTGTTATATTATAATATATTTTTATATTTATATCAAAAATTTATTAAATGCGTTTTTATACTAAATGAATCTGAAATACTTTTTTGATGCAGTATGTTTTCAACCATTATGCGTAATATGTCCCAATTCACCTTCTGAGATGAGGCAAATGGAGTGTGCTCTTAATTGATCCATGGAGTATGCTCTAACACGACGCAAACATCTAGTCGCCATATTGGTTCCGATGACGCGACGTATTGGAGCGTGTTGGGCATGTTGGAGCGTGCAACGCGAACAAACCTAATGTTGGATACATGTACTTCTCTTTCTGTTGCATGGGATAACTACCAATCTGAAGTTACTGCTAACAGTCCATGTCAAAGTTAAAAATAACACGAAATTACGGCAAAATAGACTAATAGCATCTGTATGCATTAATGAATGTACAAATTTAAAAAGAAAATATAAAAAAAGAGATTTTGAATTGATCCTTTATTTGAAAGATAACGTGAACATGGATTGAAAAAAAATATTAAAAAATTATCAATGAATTATCGATTATATGTTTCCATACAACCATAAGTCGAAATGTTCTTTTCATTTTATGATCATTTCACATATGCCATAAATATTGGGTCATCTAAAAAGTATCCACGGTTTTTTGTCACTAGATGTGTGTTGATGGTCATATATCTAGTGACAAAGTACCGCGGATACTTTTTAGATGATACAAATATATACAACAGCCATCTGAAAATTTCATGAAATTATCGCAAATAATATTAGGTGTTGGAATTAATTCGTAGCGTTTTTTAATGAAAGAATGTTATTTATTTCACATGAGCATTAAAAAATACATTAATGAAAGTACTTCCCATCACTTGTAAAACGCTACGAATTAATTCCAACACCTAATAACAAATACATAAAAACATATAATAATTAAATAATAATAATAATAATAAATAATAATAATTTAATAATATAGTAATTAAATTGGTATAATGTATTAAACGGATCATAAAGAAAAGTCTGTATAAATAAAATAGGAAATAAAAATAAAAATAATTAGAGTTAAATAAAATAAAATTGCACAAAACAAATTTTTTATTGATAAAAAATTTGTATTTATTTATTTATTATGATAATTATTTTGAATACGGGCATCATCACGAAATTTGATAAAAATATACTCATTCGATATGTTTTCACTCAAAATGAAAGAATCTGGTAGAAAAACGTGGTAGTATGCTTCATAAAGCAAATTATTAAATATAGTTGGGCTACATTCAAAATCATTACCCGAGTGCTTCCATGTATCATTTTATTTTTGTGTTTAACATTGGATAATAAGATAATATATAGGGCTATTCGGGTGACATTTACATTATACGCAGCTCTAATAAATATTTAGGTAAAGAAAACTCGTTTTCCTAACCTGAATAGATGTTTAAGGAGATACTCTAAGTTGTATTCGATTAAATTGATTCTACTTTGTTGGATAAAAAAATCGATTTTTTTCTTTTTTACATTTTTTCAATATACAATTTTCAATATATAATTCACCTTATAGTCTGTAGAATATCTATGTAAAGTTTTATTCAAAAATTCGAAATATTAACAAAACAATTATTCTGTGTAGTTGACGTAGTCAACGTAGTTGTTAGTGCGCAGAATAAGGCCCTGCGCACAATAAAAGAAATAAGGAATTAGAAATAAAGAATAAAATTTCAATTTATCAGAAACCGTGTATTTCGATGTATCCGATTTCTGATAGATTAAAATCGTTTAATCTTTATCCTAATTCCTTCTATTGTACGCAAGGCCTAACTGGTCTAATTTCCACCGAGGGTTTAATCCGGATCAGAATGTAAGAACCAATTACAGTCGAGCATTCCCCTGTCATTCGACTGTAGTTGGTTGGTTCTTACATTCTTATCCGGATTAAATCCTCAGTGGAAACTAGACCACTGTTGTAGTTTTCTAGCGCGATCGTCGGTAGGAAAGAACTTCTTTATTGTTGGTAGTGTCCTTTTTTCCCACACTTATCGCTATATTCTTTTGTTATGGCAAGCAATTGCTAAGGCTGAAATCAGACTATATATATATATATATATATATATATATATATATATATATACAATATATATATATATATATATATATATATAATGAGTATATCTGTACACATAAAATGAGGATTTATCAGAGAATTCATAATTTGATTATCTTTTTAAGATGTTACGTCTGATCATCTGCGTTTGATTTTCGTTAGCTTTGATTTATGTTAGTTGTATGTATATTCTGATATTGAAAATATAAAAGCATATATCATTAATATCTGTATATTTGACCATAAAAAAACATATCTCTTTTTATTTTTTCAACGTAGAAAAAAGAAGATCAGTACACCTTTTTGTTACACGTAACAAAAAAAAAATGAAGCAGCTACACACGTACGTGAATATGAATTAGAAATATATTTTATGTTTTGTAATGTGAGTACATCATAATGCACAATATAATTAAAATATAATTCTATTCACTAATGTGTCTATATTATATCTGCATGAAAAGCTAAGTATGAGCTAAGTATGATATAACTTCTATCTCTCTTTTATGGGCCTTCTACAATAACACACACTACAGTTACAAATCTGAAATCAGAAGCTAAAAATTGATCAATCAATTTTTCAAACAGTCAATTTTTCTGACTTCTTATTTATGGCTGATTTATGGCTTATAATTGTAAAAGGCCCATTAAACATAATAAAAAGAGATGGAATAGCTACATATGTGCAATGTATTTACGTACTGACAATACATATTATATCTTAAGTTAAAATGGTATTGAGAATAAAGGAAAAAGTGCTATTACATTATACATGTATTTCAAATACATAGTTACATCCATGGAATAGAAGATATATCTAAGTCACAGTCAGAATGTATTTAGTAAAAATATACTTATTGTAACTTGCTGTTAGTCAACGTACACATTGACCTATAAGTGTATACATTTGCTAAAACATTTTGCTTTGAATACGATATACTTATATACATTTCATAAACGTACAGCATCGTACGTAAAATTATACATGTGACTATTGACTGTATAATGTATGTTATATATATGTATAATGTATATGTTATATAGGGTGTCCAAAAAGATCCCGGATTTAGGAGCTGAACATAAAGGTGACTATAACTATAATCATAAAGGAATGTGAATTATACTTGTATCGGCATGCATAGTACGCCAAAATATAATATGTTGACCTATGATTCACGTTCTCTTCTATGATTGAATTACGGCTATTCTTGTGCTATAAGGCTATTACCTAACGTTTTTAGAAAAAACGTTTCAGACAAAAGTTATAAGATTTCAAAGAAGCTGTTTACTGATATTCAGTCTTTTTTTTTCTTCATTAGTTTCTTTGTTTCCATCATGTCAAGCAATTAGCTTTTGATTTCATCATGACAATGCTATTCACATTTCTTTAATTGCAGACGCAAAATTCTATAAGTTGATTCCGTAATTGTATTTTACCAAATTTGATAATCGAATGCCTCTGTCAGTAAATTAAAAATAGTCAGTGCATGATGAAGGCCTCTGACATTTATCTATAACTAGCCAAAGCACGATTTACAGCTGTGGCATTTTGTTATAGCTAGTCAGCTCACGATTAACGTCTCTGGCAGTAAATTAAAAATAGTCAACCCATGATGAACGCCTCTGACATTTGTCTATAACTAGCCAAAGCACGATTAACGCCTCTGACAGTAAATTAAAAATAGTCAGCCCACGATGAACGCCTCTGATATTGGATCTAATTAAACAAAGCGCAAATTATTGTTATAACTACATCACTTATATGATAAATAAAAGTGATATTTCCACGAATGACATAAAGATGCTAACCTTTTCCATGCTGGCTTTATAGGGTGCCTTCCAACAAGAAACACACATCACAATAAGCAATTCTGACCTTCTAGAGTGCCTTCCAACAAGAGACACAGTGTGACACGGTGCATCATTACAATCTTGTTCGCCAATACAAGAATGAGATACTGTATTGTACTGAGTCGCTTGTTAGAAAGCACCCATAACCTTCTCTTACCAAAGGCAGACAATATTCTGCTAATATTTTTTTTTTTTGTGGACACAACAAACACTATATAAATACACACACGCATACACACACACACACACACACACACACACACACACACATATATATATATATGGTTGTGTGTAAAACACTACTACACTACACTGAATTGACAGTTCTGTTGCGCGGCAACGATACTGTGAACGCGGGTCATACTGGTTACAGCTGATTGACTCGTATAACGCCGTTGTTTTCTGACACAGCGTCACGCAAAACGATATATGTATGCATATATATATATATATATATATATGCATATATATATATATATATATATATATATATATATATATGCACATACATACAAAAAATTTTTATTTTTCACTCTAAGAAAAAAGATACATAATCGATATCATGGTCACATTATCTTCTCCTTAGCGACTAATTAAGAAAAAGTGTTCACCGTATCTAAATCTATGTTATTGTAAAAACTCTCTATTATCTTTGAAGTTCTATTATTGATACATCATTTAAATGAATTCTCCAGGTTTATTCCACTAAAAAAAAAATACAAATAGATGACCAGATATATGACGCGGTAAACTAAAATTCTATATTACATTCTGTGGCACAAAAATGTGATCAGTAGCCCTTTGAAACTGAATGTATCATAAAAATAATAAAGTAATATTTTAAAAATACATTCAGTAAAATGCATTAAGTTATTATGATGTTCAATCACCATTATTAAGAAAATACGAGTATAATATTATGTAGAAAGGAAAATATTTTATTTTATTTTATTTTATTTTCGTGACAATTTGCTGGAAGGTATGGTCGCAGCATACTATTCCTTATACTGTGACATTCTTGAGATGCACGTCCGCGCGTGAGCGGTTCGGCCGTCAAGCGTCAAGCGGTTGTGAAGGAAAAGTAGGCAGCATTTCAGAAATCGGCCCGAAATGCGCAATTAATTTCGAGCACATTGAAGTACACGTATATAATTTCTGTAATTTTATAAAAAGTATATTTGGAGTAATATAATATAATAATAGGTTTATTAATAACATTATTTATTAAAAAAAAATTATGAAAAAAGGAAAAAGCAGGATCGAACATAAGATCTTCAATATTCTGATCTTGCACCTAACGCCCGAGATCACGCTGAGTTCTTGCGGATCATCTCGACGAACACAGTACACATAGCGCACGGAAAGTCTTAAACTATTGTATATCTCATCAAATGTTTATGTTTTGAAATCATTTTTGCATTTGCATTTTTACTACGTTAATGAAAAAGATATATGATTAATATAATTTAATAAAAAGAAAATGAAAGAATTTTAATTCACAAACACGGTTGCCAGCTCTCCGTTTTTTTTGCCAGACTTCGGTTGCTTGGACTAATATTTAATACTTCAGCAGACGACAAAAATTGGAGATTTTCACATCTGCTGGAGTATTGAATATTAGTCCAAGAAATCGAAGTCCAAAAAAAAAACGGAGAACTGGCAACCGTGTTCGTGATTTAAAATTCCTTCAATTTCTGTTATTTCGATAGAGCGAGACAGAGAAAAAACAAAAACGGATAGAAGCTCCGATTGTAATCGGTGAGTCTCCGCGCGGACACGCCGAACTGGGCTCGTCTAGCAAAACAATGAGTCTGTCTCTGTCCTTTTCTCTGTGGTCGCTTGTTTCTAGCGACCGAAAATATTTTCTTGACGATCTCGACCGCTTGGCGCTTGTATCATAAGGAGGAAAGAGACATTCTAGACAATACATAATTTTTATTAAATTATATTAATCCTTTGCCCTACGATTTAAGTTACGATGGCGCGTGCCATAATTAACAGCCTGGAACACATTGTTTATGTTTGGCCTGATAGACGTACCACGGCTCTCATCAATGATACTTATGTTTGGCCCGATTTCTTTACCACGAGTCTCACACGATATTATAAGTGAAAGAGTTAATCATATACCTTTCTCATTAATATATAATAGCAAAAATGATTTCAAAACGTGATAGTTAACGAGATATAGTTTACTATTTTCTGTGTATTTTATGTACCACGTTCATAGAGGTGGTCTGCAAAAACTCAGCGTGATCTCGGCATTAGGTGCGAGATCAGAATGTTGAGGATCCTATGTTCAATCCTGCTTTTTCCTTTTTTTCTTAATTTTTGTTTTAAACAAATAACATTATTAATGAACATATTACTCCAAATATATTTTTATAAAATTATAGAAATTATATGTGTACTTCAGTGCTCAGAACTAGTTACACATTTCGAACCAATTTCTGAAGTGCTGCCTATTTTTCCTTTACAACCGCTCAACAGTCGACGGTTGAACCGCTGGATCGCGCGCGGACGTGCATCTCAGGAGCGTCATAGTATAAGAAACATGCTGCTATCATACCTTCCAACATGAAAAATTATCATGACAACATTTTAGCATGAAAATTATCATAAAAATATTTTCCTTCTTACATAATTGTTATTTTCTTAATAATAGTGATTGAACATCATATTAATAAGTATATACATTTTACTAAATATTATGTACTTTTAAAATATTTACTTTATTATTTTTATACATTACATTGATACATTCGGTTTTCTTTCAAAGAGCTACTGACCACGCTTATGTAGCCACAAAATGTAATATCTTTTAATATAGAATACTGATAATATCAATTTAAGATTAATAAGAGTCGATACAGAACGAGATGCGTAATTTTAAACTGGAATGACTCAACTTCAATAACTCCGTGATCAACATGTGAATAAAGAAGGCATGTTGAATAAAGAAGACATCACAGAAGACTAAGGAAAGTAAAGGATTGATAATTTGCTAGAAGGTACGGAGCATATTTCTTAGTGCAACTCCTGAGATACACATCCGCGCGCGATCCGGTGCAACTCAGCCGTCGAGCATTGAGTGGCGGCGGCGGGGGGAAAGAAGGCGATGCTTCAAAAGTCGACCCAAAATTTAATATGTATTCCAATAACTATAGGAAGAATACCGAATCACTTTAATAGATAAATAAAAAATTATTTGTATATTGCATATAAAGGCACATCTAAAGACTTTTTGATTTGTTAATTATAAAATTATATTGACATCATCCTTATAATTATATTAATCATCCTTATAATTATATTATTCGCACTTTTGATTTGATTGATTATCAGAATTTTCATTCGGATGAGAATTATAAAAAAAACATTTCACAGAAAGTACTGATCGACGTAACATTATTTCAGAAACATGATTTTTTTTTTGGATTTTTTCTAAAGGTAAATTAAAACGTTTAGAAATACACATATAATTTCAATAATTAAATAAAAATATATTTAGCCTGTAATATATGTTTGTTAACAATGTCACTTATTAAAAAAAAAAAATTATGAAAAAAGAAAAAAGGAATTGATCATGAGATCTCTAACATTCAGATCTCGCATCTTACGCGTGAGACCACGCCGAGGTTTTGCAAATCATTTCTATGAACGTGGTATATACCGCTCATGGAAAATCATAGAAATATCAATATCCCGTAAATTATCCCGTGTTTTAAAATTATTTTTGCTATTATACATAAATTGGAGGGATATAGGATTAGCATAATTTATTAAAACTATGTTATCTATAATGTTCCTTTCTTAATTATATACATTGAGCGGCCGAAATTTTCCAGAAAGCATTTTCGGTCGCTAGAAACAAGCGACCGTAGAGAGATGGGGGGGAGGAGAGGAGAGGAGAGGAGAGGAGAGGAGAGGGGGAGAGAGAGAGAGAGAGAGAGACTCTGAAGGATAGACTCGCTGTTTCGTTCGACGAGCCCAGCTCGGCATGCGGAGTCTCACCGATTACAATCGGAGTTTCTATCCTTTTTTGTTTTTTCTCTGTCTCACTCTGTCGTATTTCTGTTTCAATAATTCGTTCTGCAATTCAAGAATGTGATTTCTATCGATTCTGGCATCATCGTCGATCGCAGCAAGGACGCACGATTTCTTCTTTAAACAACGATCCTGATATATATTTCTATATATACAAAAATATATTATTATGGCGTTTCCGGCTGATAATATATTGCTGGTTTATTTACAATGGTTCAATCCATTTCTATAGTTGAATAGCGATACTAGTTCGTTTGCGCGCGACCGATAGGAGGAATGGCGCTTCTTACTAAGACTCGACATCCGAGTCGAGTCAAAAATGTGCTGTATACAATAATTTCAGACCTTGCATTAGTAGCTGGCGATTTACAGAAAACCTTAAAGAACAATACTATGCTTGCAGAAACGAGTTGCGAGCTTTAGTATAAGAGCAAAGAGTATTCGAAAATTTCATTTATATGCTACGTCTACTAACGAGATTGCCGCTTGTCGTTCCGACATCCGAGCAGAAAGAAAGCTCAACCGAAACACACATCGCGTTCCGAACCTTGATATATGCATGTGTAAATAATTCAGTAAATAAAGTTTAGACATGTGTTGTATATATGTACACGCATATGTACACACAAACGCATGTGTGCGCGCACACACGCATACATACGCACACGCGTGTGTATTTGTGCTATTATATATATATATATATATATATATATATATATATATATATACACATATATATATGTATATATATATATATATGCATCAATAATTTACTAAATAAAATGTATATAAAAGACAGAACAGTGTAATTAAAATAATTATCTTCATTTGTATTCATATGTAAATAATATGGTATGTTTCTTGTTTAGGAAGAAATTATTTCAACAAAATTGAAATAACTAATATCATACTTATTTTATTATTTTTCCTCTCAAAAGAAAAAACTTTGACCAGGGCACGTTTATTGATATGGGCCTGAGTAAGTCGATAATTCAGATCATTTCTATGGTTCAGCGACGCACTTTTCATGACAGCGCCGCTGTCGGAATATCGCGGAACTAAAATACTGCTCAGTTTCATGGCTGCACGTCAATTTCACTCGTAATATACAAACGAAATTTTTGTACACATCTTTCTCTTATATTAAAACTCCTACCGTTTCTAAAAGCATAAGATTGTTCGTTTAGGTTTTTCGCAATTCGCCAGCTACTTTTTATGAACGTGCAAGATCTGAAACTCTTATATGCAATATTATGATGTGTTGACTACAGAAGCATGACTACAGCGATAACAAAACTGTAAGTCTTTAATTTTCTTTCGTTTTTTGTATTCAAATGTAGCTGGCGATTTGCGTTGTTGTCGATACTTTAATTGTGGAGAAGGTTTTTCAATCCATAAACACAGTTACAAGAAAGGCGTTTTTAAAATTTAATGATAAAACAGGACACTCCAGCATCCCCTTAAAGGTTGAGATTAAAAATTAAAGATTGAAATTTCACCAATGAGGACAAAGAAGTTTTGACTCCTTTTGTTCTGATTGGTCAAACTTTAACCTTTCAATCTTCGATCTCATTCTTCAATGCGTAGTCTGATTCTGGCCTAAAGGGCTCCGTACAATAAAGAGCTCTGCACAATAAAAGGAACAGGGAACAGAGAACAGAGAATAAGAATTTTAACCTACCAAAAACTGTGTATTTCACAATACTGATTTTTGATAAGTTGAAATTTTTATTCTCTGTTCTCTGTTCCCTGTTCCTTTTATTGTGCGAAGCTCCTAAAAGGAACAGAGAACAGAGGGTGCAATCGAGTTGCCGCTATAAATGCTTCAAAACATTTTTTGATGGGTCTATTAGTAAAATTCTTTCTTCCGATTGGTTAATCAAATGCTTCGAAGCATTCGTAGTGGCAACTCGACCACACCCAGAGAATAAGAATTTCAACCTATCAGAAACTATGTATTCCACAATACATGATTTCTGATAGGTTAAAATTTTTATTTTCTATTTTCTGTTCCTTTTATTGTATGGCTTCTCTTACATCATGAATAGTGAGTACGGTCAATGCGATGCTGCAAATGCTTTGAAGCGTTTTTTAATTAATCAGTTTGTAAAATTCTTTTTTCTAATTGATCCATCAAATGCTTCAAAACGAGACTTTGAACAATATGACACAAATAGCATTGATGGCGCGCTCCCTGAGCGTAGCCTCATGGTCGTAGCACAACTCTTGCATAACACATTATGCATAATGTTTAAGAGAATCAACCAATCGAAAATCTTTATTTCCAAGAAATGGAAAGAAAGGAAAGATTCTGATTAGTTGATTCGTTTACCATGTATTAGGCATTATGTAAAAGTCTATGCTGTGGCCTTCAGTTTCAACTATTCACAGCTGTTGATTTCTGTTGTGTATTTTGGCATATTCTACAAAAGAACAGTTAAGTCAGTTAAGTGTGGACTAAAAATTGGCTATATCACTGAAAAGGATTGGGTGCTCCTTACACGAGGCTGCAGAAGTTAATTCGATCAAAAACTCGATAAATTGTAAAGTAACTTGAGTTTGTATTAAGTTAAATATTTAAGTTATTTTAATATATATATGAGAGCCAAGTGTTAAATGAAAAATAAAGTGGATATTTTTCAAGTTTTTAGGTTTTAGGTTTTTATTATTCCTTTCTATTTTGCACAGCTGATTATTGTGCTTACGTTTGACTTCAAGGTTATACTTATTGACGTTACCTTTTTTTTTATAAGAATGGACATTTTATCTTTAAATAATTACTCTTTTAGTTTACATTAAATTACGTAAAACGTTTATTTTAATATTATGATTTTATGGCAAGCGACAAATGAATAATAAAAAGTAGTTTTTACATTTTATGGTTTGTTGTTCCTTTTCATTTTGCACAGTTAATTATTGTACGTTAGATTAGACTTTATATCAAGATTATATATACTTGATAGATAACACGACGTTATTTTGAGATTTATACGAGACTGAACATTTTATTGTCTCGCAATATAATACAACATCCGAAATGAATTGTATTATGTATTTTAGGGGAATCATACAAGTATAATGTATAAAATAACAGATAGTTCTTCGGACGAAGATGATCCATATACAAATTCTGTTGCTCGATTAAGAGGTAACACTTTCTCTTTTTGTGACAGTTATGTTAATTTATAATTGGAACATGAATCCGCATGATCTAGAGACTTTTTTTAATTTTTAAATAGTAATGTGATTTGGAATAATTTCATATATAATTTCATCTCATTTTTCAGTTTTAAATTTGAAAAGTCCTTAAAAAAGTAAAACTAATAACAAAATACCTTAGCAGATTGCAATTAAAAAATCCATATATTTTTTAGCGTCAAAAAGATGTATTCCTATACTAGTTATGAAAACCAAGTATATAGAAATAAAAGCAACTCTGCAATGTATTTTGATATTTAGAAGTAATTCTTACAATTAAACGCAATATTTTGTTTTTAGCATTGAAAAAACAACGCTTTGAGAGAGTGGAACTTTCTCTTAAGGAGAGGTACTTATTACATAAATAATTATTTAAAATATTGTCTTAATTATGGAATACTAATATTTTTATATTACATGAATAATATCTATATAATTATTAAAAATAATAAACAAATAATTTATAGAAAATTAAAATCAAATATATGATATGCAGGAATATGAAAGTTAAACAAAGTCTAAGTGCTGAATAATATTTATAAAAATAAGTGTCAGTTATATAAATATACAAACAGTTTAGGTTATCTGTCTGTTAATTATTAAATTGTAAAATTAAAACAATAATTAAAGTGTCAAGGATTAAAAGCACAACAAGTTGATCTATGCTAATGTTTCAGTTTATACATAAATACAAACAAACGTTTCGACCATTACATTCAGATCATTTTATGATATAATGTTAATATTATGCATGATATAAGATATTACAAAGAATGTTTATAAGACCTATTTATTAAAATACTTAATTTTGTTATCACATTTAGATACAATATCCTATTATAAAACTTGTGTAATCTTCCTCGCATCTTCGATTGAAGATCCAGTATGTATTTCTTGCAAATGCAGCATTAAAATCTCGTGTTTTCGGTAAAAATAGCAATGTGTCATCAATAAAAATTCGATTGCCACTATGTATCTCTTGATCAATTTTAAGTCGAAGTAACCGTTAGTTTTTAAAGTGTGGTTTGTACTGAATGCTAGTATCAAATTATAAAAATATTATACAATTTGAAATGTTCTGAATTTAACTATGTTATATTATATTGATTCGATTTCAAATTTTTTTTCTTCGACTTAAAATTTATCAAGAGACATATAATGGCAACCGAATTTTTATTGATAACGTATTGCTATTTTTATTGAAAGCACATTTAAAGCTATGTTCAAGAAGATTATATAGCTTTTTATAGTAGGATATTGTATTTAAATATGAAAAAAATTAAGTATTTTAATATATATAGGTCTCATAAACGTTCTTTTTAGTATCTTATATCATGTAATACTAACATTGAAAATGACTTGAATGTATTGATCGAAACGTTTGTTTGTATTTATATATAAATTGAAATATTAGCATAGATCAACTTGCTGTTGCACTCTTAATCCTTGACACTTTAATTATTGTTTTTATACAATTGAACGATAATTACATTGATTAATTGTAAAATTAAAATTGTTAAAATATTCGAAACGGCAATTAATAAAAAAATTATATTTAATCTTTGTTTAAAAAACATGTCATGGTTAAAAATTTATTCAGAGCAGAATCTTTTCTTTGAATAAAATGTTGATTTACGAAACGTTTTTTAAACAAAGAGATTAAAATACAAATTGTTTTAATGATTGACATTTTTAATATTTTAACACAATTTTAATTTTGTACTTTAACGGTTAAGGGGATGCTGAATAATGTTTGTAAAAATAAATATCATTCATACAAATACGCAAATGTTTCAACTCAATCTAAGATTAAAATATTTGCGTATTTGTGCGAACGATACTTATTTTTATACAAATTATTCAGCATTTAAACTTTGCTCGATTTTCATGTTCCTTTGTTTATCATATTGTATAATATTTTATTTATTTCACTTTCAAGCATTGCGCCGAAAACAAACTGTGAAGATATAAATGATCATAATAAAGATATAAAGGATAATATAAATAATGAAATAAATAATGAAAACGTATACTATGATGAAATAAATAATGATGGAATACAAACGCGAAGCAGGACGGTAAGAGGTAGATGGATTAGAAAAAGTATTACTAGAGCTGCCGGTAGGCGAATTAGAGGAAGGGTAATTTTTTAAATATTTTTTTTAAATGTGTGCGCATGCACGCGCGCGCACACACACACACACACAGAGAGAGAGAGAGGGAGAGAGAGAGAGAGAGAGAGAGAGAGAGGGAGAGAGAGAGAGAGAGAGAGAGAGAAAGAGAGAGAGAGATAAGTTTTGATAAAGCACTCGTGTGTAGAACGAACTAAATTGAGTCGAAAGGTCCTCATTTTGCAATTTTCGTAATAGTTAACAAAAATATTAATTACTAAAAATCGCTGAATATTGATTTTCAATAATTTTTTACTCAAATGTTATCAACTTTACAGAAAAACAGCGAGAGACAAAACTTGTTTATTTTCTTTTCATAAAGTTCTGAGAATTTTTTAATAATTTTTTAATACTATATTTTCTCATGTTAGTAAAAATAGTTGCCAATAAGAAAATGCAGTATTAAAAAGTTAATAAAAATTTCTGAAAAAATTCTTGGAGTTCTATGAGAAGAAAATAAACAATTTTTGTCTCTTTCAGTTTTTCTGTAAAATTGATAGTATTTGAGAAAAAAAATTATTGAAGACTAATATTCGGCAATAATTTTTAATAATTAATATCTTGTTAACAAGTGCGAAAATTGCAAAATGGTAGAGGACTTTTCGACTCAGTTTGGTCATTATCTATAAACGAGCGCTTTGTCAAAACTTACCCTGTATATACAAGATGTATGAGACATTCCCGTATACCTCTTTTATTTCGAAACCTAAGCATTTTAGGAAAAAGTGTTTCAGATAAAAGTTGTAGAGTTTCAAAAGATCTATTTATTGGCGTAATAAGTTTGACTTTGGATGACGTCGCCAAGGTCAGGACAAAGTCATCATCATCGATTTTTTAAATGGAATCCCCTATTTTTTGTTGCATATTTTTACAGCATATCTCGAGAGTTTTCCAAAACATTATAATAAAGTTATTTTTTTTGGGATACTTCTGGAGTTATAAAGCTTGAAAGTTACAGTATCGCCGACATTAGCATTATGTAAGATATCTTACTAAAACCAGGCTAAAACCTCTTGAATGTTTAGAATCATGTCCTAAATAATAAAATTGTCGAGATCAAGGTCATTGAAAGTTGTTCCTCTTATTTTCATTTTTACGTACAAATAAGAATCTTTAGTACAAAAATGAAAATAAAAGATACAACCTCCAATGATCTTGATCTCGAGAAATGTTATCATGATCCTGAACAACATTCAAGAGGTTTCACCCATTAATCGGACATCTTGTGTAATGCTAATGCTGACGGTACTAGCATTATCCAAGGTGTCCGACTGACTGCTAAAACTTGAATGTTGTTCAGAATGTTGTTATGTTGATCATATCCTGGATATTATTTGTCAAGCTATTGGAGGTTGTACCTCTTATTTTTATTTTTACGTAAAAATAAATTTTTAGTGCAAAAATGAAAATAAGAGGAATAATCTCCAGTGGCCTTGATTTTGACAAATGTTATGGAGGACATGATCCTGAACAACATTCAAGAGGTTTTAACCATCGGTCGGATTTGAGTAATGTTAATGCTGACGGTACTATAACTTTCAAGCTTTATAACTCCAGAAGTACCCCAAAAAAAATAACTTTATTATAATGTTTTGGAAAACTGTCGGTGATATTATAACTTTCAAGCATTATAACTCGAAAAGTACTCAATAAAAAAATAATTTTATTGACGATGCCACCCAAAGTTAAACTGATAAGATCAAATAGATCTTTTCGAACTCTACAACTTTTGTCTGAACAATTTTTCTCGATAATGTCGTATTTCTGAGATAAAAATTTGTAACGCTTTACTTTGAATATACACATATATATATATATATATATATATATATATACACACACACACACACACATATATACATACATATATATACACACACATACACATACATATATATGTGTATATAGATGTACATATAGGGGATGTGTTGAACTTTTTGACATAGCGATCGCATGCAAGTAGAATAGTCTAAACTCAGTCGAAAAGTCCTGTACAATTTTCGTAATAGATAATGAGATTTATTAATTTCTAAAGATTTCGCCTAATAAGCATGTATCCGGACCTATTGTTAAATGCATACCAATCGATTATGATTTAGGCGCGCGCGCGTGAGGAATCGTTTACTATATTATACAAACGGCAATGCTGGCAACAATTACACGGTAGTGAAAGAAACCAATATATCATATCTCGCCGCGCGTTTGCACTTGGCGGTAAATATCGGGTTATGCGTTTATTCGGCGATTTTGCAAAAATAGTAGAGGACCTTCCGAATTTAGTTCGCTCTATCTGCACACGAGTATTATTGTTTCAAATATTCTTTAACACCCTGTATATGTAATCTAGAATACGCATCGATGTTTAATTCAAGAAGATATTGCATAATTTTTATGTCAATGTTTCAGCGTTTGCCTATTGATCTAGAGTACAATGTAGAAATTATGGAGAAAGAAAGGCAATCCGAATCTTGCAATGATGTAATTGCACTTTCAGATGATGTAATTGCACTTTCAGATGATGATGCTTACATCGAAGATGATAACTATGAGATAAATATAAAAGTGTACTGGCGATCAAGCAGAATTGATCGTTTAAGTATGCGTAGAGTATGTATCTCAGTTATATGTTAACTAGTGACATATGGCAAATTGTAGTTTCATATAATTATTTTTATCATTTATTTAATACATATTTTGTTTAATACATATTCGTGAAGATAACTTTCTGTTATTTTATAGCATGATAATTTCAAAAGTATTTTTGAGCATTATGCCAATTTAGAAGGAGTTTCCGTGAATGAAATCTTAATCATGAAGAAGGATAAAATTATCCATCATACTGATACCCCTGCATCGCTCGAAATTTCCATTATAGATATACTCGGTTCGTATAAATTAGTAATTAGTCGTTGATTTTAATACAATAATGTAATGTTTACTTTATACTTGCAGATGGTGGGATAGTGAATCCAGGTATGAACACACTATCCAAGGATGAGAGCAATGATGAGGACATATGTAATATTAAAGTACAAACGGCGAACAAAAAACAGTCCTTGACTATTCGACTTAAGAAAGATGAACCGTTCAAGACGCTATTCGCTAATTGCGCCGAGCAACTTGGCGTGAAGGAGAATAATTTGAAGCTTTACTTTGATGGAGAACAGATTAATCCATCAGATACTCCAGAGTCCTTAGATCTCGAAGGAGAAGCATGTATCGATCTTCATATCTCTGCGTAATAATGTGTAATAAAAAGATAGCTGAAATTTTTTAATACATTTTTACATTGTGTTCATCTTGTATTGTAAGCATCTAACTACTTATACATCATACGTCCTTTATTACGTGTTTTAAAAATAACATAAATTATCATGTCAGTAACTATACATGCCATTTGTAATTTAATAGAAGAAAGGTGACTGAATCAATTTTTAAAAAGACCTTATTAATGTGTACTATTTACATTCTTCACAAAGAAATAAGTACAAGCAATAAATATGTAAATCAACTTTGGAAATAAAATAGCATTTGTAATAGAATTATTAATTATTAACGAACATAATATTTATTACTGAGATTTTATTTTCAGTTAGAGTGTTACTAAGAGTTAAGTAAAGAATATGTTAAATCAAAATAATATATAAGTATTTGCATCTTGGATTATGTTTAGTTAATTACTGATATACATGTAGTAAGTGTTATGATATTAGATTTGTGGAAATAAATTTTTTAAAAAGATATTTTTACAACAACAACGAATCATATATTTATTGTGATACATTATTATATTATACATAATGTACATAATATACTGATATATGCTCTATAAGTATACAAATGTATTATATACATATAAAGCGCAACACATTCAATACTTCTTTATTACGATTCTGCACAATATATTGACTGTACTACATTCAATTGCAATTGCTATTCTTTTTAACATAAGCAGTCAAGAACATTAATTATTAATTATACATTTCATCCGCGTTAACATTCCTATCCTGAGAAAGTACACTTTGTCTTGTTTGTGAACACCAATTTTAACGGAAATTTTGAATCGATATAGAATATATCACGAAGTATATTTCATCTCTATACACTTTATATTCATGATTACCGTCTGTCAGAAGGATAGAGATAAAATAAAAGGATATTTGTGATGAGTACTATACAATTTGTTTACGATTCTTTCAACGATAAATATTGCACGGCAATTGATCAAATACTTTCATTGAAAATATTAGGCATGAGCTCGACAAAAAGTGTGTCGTATGCTAATTTTATTCTATATAATACATGATAATGTGATAATAATTTGCTGTTAAAAGGAATGTTTTGGAGAGTCAATCAATTGTCGAGAAAATTAACTTAATCATTAAATTTGCGATTTGAATTGTGTCCAAACAGAGCGGAACGGATTTCGGGTATCAATTGTTGCGCTATCAGCTCTAATCTGGTCTCCAAAGTATTGCTAATCTTTATGCGCCCTGTAGAACAAAAAGTTATTTTATATGCAATATTAATTTCAGCAATTAATATAATTACTTTGTTAAAATCAAAATTGTAATTCAAATCACTTAAAGTTACGTGATATATTTTACATATTTGTCATTATTTTTGCAAAATGTATTAAAATTAATAATTTTAGTACAACAAAAAATATATTTCGACGATATAATTACCTTTGGATGCTAATAATTCCACACCTCCGCAGCTTTCTGTGGGCAAGAAATTATCAGAATCAATCTTCAAGGCAACATCTTTCTTAGTTTTCTGCTTATACTGCTGCTGAACGTTGTCAATAAGGGATTCTACGAGCGGCAGATCGACTTGACGAACACGAAGAGTAACGTTTGCTTCTGTTAGCTGTAAAAATATAAATTATACTATAAAAATGTTTATAAGGTTAAAAAATGATAACGTAACACACGATAATAACAAAATAATTAAAATTATAAAAATATTACTTGATAAAGTCCTTGGATTATCAACAGTTGGAGAATTTCTCTATACTGCGCAGGGTTATGAATTATTTCACCTAATCTCTTCCTAGCTTCTTCAAGAACGTTGCGTACATGATCTTCGCGCACTTTTAAAGCCTTCAATCGTGCCTGGTTAAGCATGTTTGAAGATTGTCTACAATTAATAAAATTATAAAATAAACCGCAAACGCATATTAGGTATTTTTATAATTTCTAAATAAATAAAATAAAATTTTAAAAACATCCTAAAGTCGACTATTTTTTTATCGATTTAGTAGGACTTGCGCACATATGATTCATGTATATATTAATACATTAGTACATGCTACTACATCAATAACGCACACAAATTTTCTAACTAATTAATCTTTCATATTAGGTATCTTCTTCTTCTTCTTTGGCTAGTGGATTTCCAATCTCATTTATAGAGTTTATCACGTTTCCAATAAAAATTCATTGGGCTGGAAAAGTTAGATCAGTGCATATCTTTAATATAATAATATATTCTTCATTGTCTGCCATATGTCGATGAGATACAGGAAAGGAGCATTTCTTGTCAAAGTTCGTTCACAAAAGAAAACTCAAAGAAAGTTCAAAGCAAAATTCTCAGTTTATCTTGAGCATAGATGAACTTAAGGACATTATTTATGATTTCATGATTAGTTCGTCATTATATATTTAAATGAAAAAAGGGACATTAACTTGGCTGAAAAGCAGTAATCTTCCAGGATCTTCCTCTCATTTTTCAGAAATGAACATTTTCACATGATATGATTAATATCCCCCCCTCCCCCCAAAGGATTTCGCCACACGTACGTAGAGTTTCGATCATGCCCAATTTAAATTTTCTGCTATTCGTCCAAGCGTATCCCGTTATCATTAGGATGATTAGTTCTAAGTTAGATCTATCTAGATGACATTTACTAAAAAACAAAATATTAGTTCTATTAAAATAATTCTATGTAATAACTACCCGTGTTCTTATTGAGTTTTTCTTTAAATTTTGCATTAGCTTTATATTATATTTCGTGATCAAACTATGTAAAACCTCCAAAAGTAAACTCCTGTTATGAAGTGTAAGGCTCTTACTAGCACCTTCTTTAGCAGATTTATCCGCTAATTCATTTTCCACTATTCCAACATAGGAAGGACACTAAACAAATTTTATTAGGCGATTACAAGAAGAAAAATAGGATACTTTACAGAAGGTGTCCTTGATAGTAGGATCTAATTTTTTCAGTATATTAAGTATTTAAACATAATTCTAAGATCTCAACATTATTCATGTAATATCTAGTCCAAACCAAGACAGTTTTATATATACAAAATGGAAAACTTGTATATAAAGCAAATATATTATTACAAGCTGGCGCCAGAGTATCAATTATGTAACTTTTTTTCGAATGGAAATGTGAATAGTAAAAATTTTCATGTAAATATGTACGAGGGCAAGTCAATAAGTTCTTAGAAAATCTGTTAAAGGGCACTCGCAGTGTTATATCATATTACTTTTTGACAAGTAGCATCTTTCAGCTGAACTTTGAACTATCAAATTTTGAGCGGAATTCATCGCGTGGTTTCATTTCTGTAGACGATTAAAGTGAACAATTTTTGTATTTTTTTGCAAAATGGAAAAAACCGAGTTTCGTGCAGTGATCAAACATCTACATATGAAAGGTTTAACGCCGAAAAAAATCAAAGCCAAGTTGAATAATGTTCATAGCACATCTGCACCAGCGTTTGCAACTGTATACAATTGGGTGAATGAATTTAAACGTGGTCGTACATCCACATGATGCATCTCGTTCGGGACGTCCAATTGAGGCTGCTATGTCAGAAATCATCGATAAAGTCCACGATATTGTTTTGACTGATCGACGAGTGAAAGTGCGCGAGCTTGTTGAGGCCACAGACATATTATATGACACAGTGATTTCAATTTTGCACGAACAATTGGGTACGAAAAAGTTATTGGCAAGATGGGTGCCGCGTTTTCTTCACTGTAGACCATAAGCGCGACCGTGTGACGATTTCAAAACAATGTTTCAACGTAATCCGGATGAATTTCTACGTCGATTCATTACTGAGGTAATATGAATCCATTACTTCACACTCGAGACGAAGGAATAGTCAAAATGATGGACTTCACTGAGTGAACCAGCTTCGAAGAAGGCGAAGACCGTGAAGTCGACCGGAAAGATGATGGCCACAGTTTTTTGGGATGCACGTGGTATAATTCATATCGATTACCTTCCGTCGAAGCAAACGATCAATGACGATTACTACGCAGCCTTATTGGACCGTTTCAACAACATTTTAAAGAAAAAACGTCCCCATTTGGCGAAGAAAAAAGTGCTCTTCCAAGACAATGCACGGGTTCACACGTGCCCGGCACCGATGGCCAAATTCAACGAATCCCGCTACGAATTGCTTCCCCATCCAGCATATTCGCCAGATTTAACCCCCTGCTATTTCCTGTTTCCAAACCTGAAGAAATGATTCGGAGGAAAGAGATTCACCACCAGAGAGCAGCTCATCGCCGAAACGGAGGCTTATTTTGAAGGATTGGACAAATCATATTATTTGGACGGCTTGAAAAAGTTGGAGAATCGTTGGATCAAATGTATCGAGCTGAAAGGAGACTATGTTGAGAAATAAAAATGAATCGATCAAAAAAAAAGTGTTTTACTATGTTTTTCTAAAAACTTATTGACTTGCCCTTATATGTACATATACACATATATATTAAAAATTCTTTTTTTTTCACATTTCTACTATAGAGTAAAAGTTAAGTTACACGATTAACTCCCAGAAGCCTGGGAGAATAAGATTATTTTCCAACTATTTTTGTTTTTGGCATTATTTAAGTCAAGTTTTTGCATTATTTAAACCAGTTTGGACTGCATTACTATTTATATTTTAATTATGGAAGGAGGAAAGGATTTTTAAGTCTGCAATTAAAAAAATATTCATTCAAAGGATAATCGACATGGCAGTGTTGCTGCGCGCGCTTAGCTGAGCCACTACCGCGTCTCCAGATAAAACACAGACGACTTCAAGATCCCTTTAAAATTATAAGTTTGTCATAATAATTTCTAATAGTTTGCACAGGTGCGCGTGCGCGCATTCGCACATCCCCATACGCGCATGCGCACGCACGCACAATAAGATAAAGCTAATATTAAAATATGTAATATTATACAGGGTGGGCCAAAAGTCTAGATACACCCAAATATCTCATAAACGATACATTAAAAAAAAAAATGCTTCTTACAAAAGTTGTAAAGTTTAAAAAGACGCTAATTCAACGATAGTAGTTGACCTAAGATGGCATTGTCAAGGTCAACATGAATTTTTTAAATGGAACCCTCCTTTTTCATTACATATTCTTGTAGCTTATCTCGAGAGCTTTCCAAACTATAATTAAGTTCATTTTCATTAAGTACTTTGCGAGTTATAAGGTTTGAAAGTTACAGTTCAAGCCTTATAACTCGCAAAGTACTTAATGAAAAATTTGTATGTATATTAATATTATACAATGCACAGTGGACCAGAAGATCAGAAAAAGTGGCCAAAATCATTCAATTAAATAAAAATGTTTTAATTGCTGTCATGCAAATTTGATACTCGAGGGTTTTTGAGGTTGTTTCAAAATTCACTGTCAGTGCTGAAAATGTATAAATACATGTGATGTAGACTGTAGATTTTCAGCGAATTTTGGAACACAGCCCACGATCGCTAATTTCAAATCCGAATTCAAAATTTAAAAATTTAAAATGGTGGATATTCCAATACGAACAAAAATACTAAAGTATCTCGATTGTCCTGAAATTTTGTTACTTAGGCATTTTTGGAATCGCTGATTTCAAATCCAAATTCAATTTAAAATGACGGATCCAATATGGCAAATGACTTAGGAAAGACGGGCTGCTGTATTAGTAGTGGGAAGGTCCACTCTTTCGTCATCACAGTATTAGTATTAGTAGTATTCATGTTGTTCTGAAAACTGAGCTTTTTGCCGCGAATACGCGCGAAAGATTGATAAAAACAAATGACGTACGGCGTTTGTGAGATCGGGAACGAGAAGCACGATTCAACAATGTTTTTTTTTAACCCACAACACAATTTCAAGAAATGTTCTAAAGACATTAAGAGAACTTATTTATATGTTCAAAAAATTTTCTAAGACGTCCCTGAATAAAGCATGATAAGAATATAAGATGAAACATTGCGTATAATGGTGGTAGCAATACTGGAAATAACCAATTAAATAAATGTTGCCCAATATGCACTTTCCTGCGTATAATAGCGCTAGTTATATTGGAACAACCAATCAAATTTGTTACCCAAATTCACTTTCCTACTGCGCATCCACGGGAGTATTTCACCTTATATTTTTTCCACCATGAAATAAAGTGTACTGTACAGGAAGGTTACAATACGATAAATTTTACTGTTGTATTCATTTCGTAAAGTTTTTTAATAAGAGAAATGATCGATTTTGATATATTTTCTATTATTTAAATATGATAATTATTTCTATTATTTAAATAATTAATATATTAATTTTTAATACATTCGTACATATTAGTTCAATTAATTAAGTAAATAGTTTTCAGAAATATATAAATTTTCAGTCAACGTAAATAAGTGCTTCAGCGTAGTCATATACGTAAAGAATGGCTGCGTTCAGCGGACTCAACAGTTGAATGAGTGCTATTTGCTGCTATTCTTCCAGATCTAAAATGCTGATTGGATGATCTAAAAGAATATACCAATAACAGCGAGCGCTAACTTAACTGTTGAGTCCGCTGAATGCAGCCAATGGTGAACGGAGGCCAATTTCCCGTCTGTGACTTATTTACAGTTCTCTGTGAATTAACCAAAAGCGCAAATAGTTAAGTCGCCAATTTAACTTCACATATACACTGAGAGCAATACAGTAATAGTTCATTTTTATAATTTAAATATGGTGCATCGTAGTATGGCATATTGGCATCTTGAACATAGGAATTGAAACATAGGAGATAACACATGTAAAATTGTTTGCAGATATATATCTTTATGCATTTTTGCGCTTTCTATGCTAAACTTTCATGATAGATAGACATAATAAAATGAAGAAATTATTGATGTATAATTTAAATCTATAATTGTTTACTGAAATTTATGAAAATTTACAGGACAACTATTTGTCATCCTCAAATGCACTTTTTAAACTTTAAAGATTTAGCAGTAGAAAATTAATCGATAAATTGACTTGAAATTTTCAAAAACAATTAATATTTTAACTTACATACTTGATACTTATAGTATATTTCATTAGGCGAAAATCCAAAAGTGACTTTTGATTACTTTTATCAGTCTCCTGGCCCACTACGCAATATATAGTATATACACATAAAATAAAATAAAATAATTTTTCATACATACATCTTTTTTTGCAGTTCAACTTGTTTTTCTTTTTTCTCATAATACTCCATGATCTTGAGACGCTGTTGTTGCACCAGGCGTCCCTTCTCAATATTAAATTCTTCTTCTGCCTTGGCATCTATTTCCTCTGCCTTTTCATTGGCCTCTTGTTCTATGAAGGCCATCATATGCTTGATCTATAATCATATCATTTCTTTCTTTAGCTTCAAATCTCCAAGTATCAATATCTCTTAGTAAGGGACTTGAATTTAATTACTATATTTTTCAATGTTTATTTCACAGATATTAAAATGACTACAGAATTCCTCGACAATACATCAGTTATTGTTCAATTTTCACGAACTGTCATTCATTTGTACGATTTTATTCTAGCTCCTGGTATAAGAATCTCGATTTAGAGCAGCTATGAAAATCCGAAATATTTAAGAAAATGTACAATCTCTCTTGAGAAATGTACCTGACGAAGGTAGTAACATTTTAGCGTAACAATAAATAATCGAAAAGATATTAATAGCGCAAGAGTACAATGCTGAGCTCGAAGAAGACGATGGCGAGTTGGGAAAAAAGATAGATCGTTCCGTGAATGAAAAGACGCTTCACACAGGAGACTTATTTTTCCTCGCTCACCTGCTTTTGTACATCTGCGTCGCTGAGAGCCATGATGTCGTCCGGTCAATTTTCTTCCTTAAAGATGCTCGGTGGGCTCGCGAGGACTCGAGATCACGAGACTCGGTGAAGAGCAATCGTTCAGTCAACGCCTACGACAGCACGTCCAATGCTCGGCGTAACGTCGGTCATATGACCCGAAGTGTGACCAGCCAGAGACGCGTTCCGAAATGCACGCGGCGATGGCAGTTAGAGAGCTTCAGGATGTGTTCCAAAATTTACTGTCGTACTGAAAATCTATAGTGCACATAATGCAAACTATAGATTTTTAGTAGTGACAGTATACAGCCTCAGAGAGAGAGAGAGAGAAAGAGAATTTGTCGCGTGAATAGAGTTACTAGAGAGCCTATAATCAGAGTGGTGCCATACGAGACATGACGTCATGTTTTAGCGAAATTCTGCGAGAGAGAAAGAGATATACGCTCTCAGTCTATCCAACAGACTGTCAGTTTTAGAGTTAGGTGCAACAGCATTGAACAACATAGATACGTAAAGGTACATTGATAAAAATAAAGTTATCGAAATTATTTTAGAAATATTGGATGTACAATACCGTTTTGTAACAATTCATTAAAAAAAGGATATGTTATGAAAATAATTCCGAAAGACACAAAACATCGAATGAATTGATTGAAGAGTATACTACATGGGCTGAAAAGTCCCGGGATTTTTTAATAGGTGGTGCCACTAGAAAATGAACATGATTCATTTCGAGAGATTCATCTGTCACTAGTTTATGTATGAAGTTTCATGACATTTCGTTACAAGCTACAGTCGTTTAAGTGGCGTTACTTTCGCCTTCGTAAAAAAAATGGAAAAACAGGAATATCGCATCTTAATCAAACATTGTTTTTTGATGGGAAAAACTTCTGGACAATCATTGAAATGGTTGCAGAAATGTTATCCCACATCTGCTCCTTCGAGAACAACAGTTTATCGGTGATTTAGTAAATTTAAAATGGGTCGTACAAGCACCGAAGACGCACCTCGCTCTGGAAGGCCAAAAGAGGCTACGAATGCGGAAATCGTAAAGCAAGTGCATCGAATCGTTTTGAGTGATCGTAAAGTGAAGTTGCGCGAGTTAACTGAGGCCGTGAGCATCTCAAAAGAACGGGCGGGATACATTTTGCACGATGTTTTGGAGATGAAAAAGCTATTGGTACAATGAGTGCCGCATTTGCTGACCAGCGATCAAAAACAGCAGCGCGTTGATGATTCAACGGCCGGTTTGGCGTTGTTGCAGCGTAATCGAGCGGACTTTTTTCGACGTTTTGTGACGATGAATGAAACGTGGGTCCATTACCATATACCTGAGTCCAATAGGCAGTCTGCAGAGTGGCTGAAAAGCCACGAAAGCCGACCAAAGCAGCCAAAAGACCAACGCTCGGCCGAGAAGGTTATGGCCTCCGTTTTTTGGGATGCGCATGGCATAATCTTCATCGATTACCTGCAGAAGGGAAGAACAGTTACGGGAGAGTATTATGCAGCGTTATTGGATAAACTGAACGATAAAATAAAGAAAAAACGGCCCCATATGGCGAAGAAAAAAGTTCTGTACCATCACGATAACATACCATCACACACGTCCTTGAAAGCGATGGTCAAATTGGACCAATTACGATTCGAATTGATTGCTCACCCACTGTATTCTCCAGACTTGACCCCCAGCGACTATTATCTGTTCCCAAAGCTCAAGTGGTGGCTCCAGGAAAAGAGATTTACACATCGAATGAGGAAGTCATCGCGGAAACCGAGGCATATTTCGAAGGCTTGGACGTTTCGTACTACAGAAAGGGCATCGAAATGTTGGAAAATCGCTATACCAAGTGTATCATCCTCGAAGGGCAATTATGTTGAGGAATAAATATAACTTTGCACAAAAAACGCTTGTTTTCATTAAAAATCCCGGGACTTTTCAGCCCATGTAGTATGTGTCTGTGAGGTGGAGTTTACGCCGAGAACATAAAAAAATTGTGTTATCTTTACAATTTCTTATTTCAGTATGGCGTTCTAGAACTGCTACATCGTGCCAACATTTGCTTCATATAAAAGCTATGCCATTTGTACTTACAAATCAGTGATCTGCAGACTACCAGTCACAAAGATACAATGTGACATTTTTAAATTATTAAAGATTAAAATGTGGGAGATCATTTTGCCGGACCCTGTACTATTCTAAACGTAGAGATGCGTCGATGATACGTAAATTGTTTATGTATAAATCCAACTTACACTACGACTAATCGTTTTTAGGATCCATTTAAAAATAGAATGTATAACATATAAAATATTAGGTGTTGGAATTAATTCGTAGCGTTTTTTAATGAAAGAATGTTATTTATTTCACATGAGCATTAAAAAATACATTAATGAAAGTACTTCCCATCACTTGTAAAACGCTACGAATTAATTCCAACACCTAATATATTTTTGATCTATCCAACAAAAACAAAATAAAAGTTTAAGTTTAAGAAAAAAATTATCAAAATCACAACTAAAAACGCATACGTTAAATGAACCACTACTCCTGAATCGACCAAATGATAATTAAATTTAAGTAAATTGTTAACCTTCTTTATAATCCAAATATAAGACAAATATGTCCAGATATATACATACTTAAAGCTTTATTAATTATGTTGTACGTTAAGTATATAATTATTATTTGTATCAATTTTTATATAACTTTATGTTACATAAAAATTTATTTTACATCATTTTCTACTAACATCATACATTTTAAATATATATATATATATATATGTAGATGTATTTGTGTATAAATTATTATATATATATATATATATATATATATATATATAAATATTTACACACACACGCACGCACGCACATATATATATACACACACACACACACACACACACACACTCATTATTTAATATCTATGAATACTCTATAAGTAGTAGAGCTTTTATATAACGTTTTTTAAATTAATTTATTAATTTAGTTAACTTTTTTATGATCACATTATTCACTGAATATAAAACAATTTCGCCAATTGTATTGATATTAAGTAAATGATTTGTTTGGGGCCAAATGTCACTTTCAGTCAGTTACTCTGGTAAAGGAGTAATTTTTTTCTTCGATTGATTTCGACTTAATTTCCATTCAGTATCATTAATTTATTATATAATTATATCTTCATTTTCGTTATGGCAAAATAAGCAATTTTCAGAAATTCTTTTGCATTTATTTAATATTAAGACAAGAAATTTATCTTTTTCAATATACTGAAAAAAAAAAGATATTCCGTGAATAAATTTGAACAATGACATTTTATGTATCGCTATAAATTTTACGTATGTTATTTACCTTCTGCGAATAATATAAAATAAAGACACTAAGATATATATGCAAAATAGACAAGATGGCTGTTTAGTACTGAAAGAAATTAAAGTATTGGAGAAAAAAATAAAAATAATGTAATATGATGCAGTTTTATATAAGAAATATTACGACAAATGCAGCCACTAATTAAGCAATATTACGACAGATGCAGCCACTAATAAAATAAAAATCTTTGATTGACAGTAGAACAACAAATTACTTTTGGATAGACTGTTATATGTTTAGAAACTTATCAGATAATCAATTATCTTTAAAATTTTTAATATGTCTTTAAACTTAATTAAATTTGGATGAAATCGTTTTATACGTAACCAAAATTAATATTTTATCATTTCAATGTATTGCATTTTTTATTGTATTACGTAGTATATTTCTCATCCGTTTACATATTCTATAAAACGTTTAGAGTAAAAGCTTAATGTGAAGAATGAAATCTCACTTTTAAAGATTAAAAATTGTGCCACTTTTTTTTAAGACTGACTCAATTTTCATTCTTTAGAGTTAGATTCCATTCCAAAAAATTTAGAGATAATTTTTACCTACCAATCACGTTCTCCATTGTAATTATTTTTATGTTATCAACATTCATCAGATATTGGTAGCTAAAACTCTAATTTCTATTGCACAATTTTAATATTATCAGCACTACTTATCTTTGCACAATTTTAAAAATTTTGTAAAAAACTATGATTTATCAGGTCAGGGAAATCAAGTCAGTTTCAAGGAAAATCAGATAATATGACAAAATCGTTTTGTGATACTTGACTAGGGTTAAAAGACTGTAGCAAATTGTTTATTCAAACTTAGATACAGATGAAGAATAAGAATGTTCATATGCAAGAAATATTTTTTTCTTATTATTATATGTACAATACATTCTTTATGCTCTTACTTTCAAATGTTTCTAATTAAATGAGAGAAAGCCTATATTCGATCTCGTTTCTAATGTATATTGTTTGTATTTCCTTTTACATATCAGATCTCTTGAATCCATAATTTTTATTATACTTGTAAATCACTAAAATAATAATGAGATTGCATTATTCTTCTAAATAAGATAGACAAAATAATTTATTATTGTGTATTAAATATTTGTGTGTGTCGTTATGAAGGTAAGGTTCAGTTACTTCTTTTATTTTATCTTCATTGTTAATCTTTTTCTTCAGATGTTTCATTTTTTAATTTTGAAAAGAACAACTTTTTTTTACTTTAAATACAATTATAGTTTAATAATTTTGATTACGAGTCATGTGGATTTAATATGAAAATGCACACAAGTATGTTTTGGAATAAATGGATTAATTAATGGTCTTAAATATATAACAACAGAACTATAAATATTAGTCGAAGAATCGAAGACATTACAAATTATGTCACAAATAAATTCCAAATGCAAATAGCGATTAAAGTAATTGTTGAATTCATTATCGTACTGAAAAAATACGTTACCACAAAAATTATAAAATACGAAAATTAGCGCTATTATAATTTTATAACCGACGAAGTAATGGTAACGTATAAAAAGTAATGCGTTTCTTAACCTGAGATTTACATTCAATATGATGTAATAATCCACTCACAAGAGCCTGGAAGACGATTTTATTTAATGCGAGTTTGTGAGAAATTGCGTGTACGGATCTCTCGCTGAAATTTCATCCTTCTTCATGTGACTTCTTGCAGCGTCTTCTCAACACCGACCGTGGCGAAAACTAAAGGAAGGTTTCCAAAGCTCAAGCGGTGGCTCCAGGGAAAGAAATTCACATCGAATGAGGAAGTCATCGCGGAAACCGAGCCGTATTTCGAAGGCTTGGACGTTTCGTACTACAGAAAGGGCATCGAAATGTTGGAAAATCGCTATACCAAGTGTATCGCCCTCGAAGGCAACTATGTTGAGGAATAAATATAACTTTGCCAAAAAAACGATTGTTTTCCCATTAAAAATCCCGGGACTTTTCAGCCTATGTAGTAAATGGCAAATATAAAAATAGGACACCGTCAAAAAATTCATCTATATGTGAGATAAAGTAATTTATTCTTTATAAATAATGTATTTAAAATATTAAAATAAAAATGTGACATAAAATATATACAGATTAATTATAATATCTGAAGATACGGTAGTGCCTTGGCATTAAGTATAGTCATCACATTGGTTACGAATTTAATTCTTTCTCTTTTTGTCGTAATCTTTTCAATTATATATCATTGCATTGTGAGTCTAAATCAATAATATGATAATTATCATATTTAATATATAATATTTTATAAAATGGTATATACATATATAATATTTTTCTGAATTTTTTATTTCTTTTATATTATTAGAGATGCATTTTGCCTAAAGTGTGGGAACAGAGAATGGATAAACTAGCGCATTTAATAGCGCAAATAATGTGCAATAAATAACGTTTTGTATAAAATAATGTGCAATATTACAAAATGTACAATATTATAATAGTACAAAATAAATGAAATTTTATAATAATATATGTAAAAGTTTTATTATTTTATATACAATATTATACTGGGTCATCTAAAAAGTATCCGCGGTACTTTGTCACTAGATATATGACCATCAACACACTTCTAGTGACAAAAAACCGCGGATACTTTTTAGATGACCCAATATTTTATATACAATATTTGTTCGAGAGCGAATCAGAGCGAGAGCGCTGACGTGAAATTTTTAAAGTGATGCGGTGTTTGTCTAACAATATTTCTTGCGAATGACATTCGGCGGTTTTCTAGTGGCGGAGTGTCTCCTTGGCGGTGCACTAATAGCGATGCGTTAACTTAGAACGGCGAAAAACTGAGAGCGGCGGAAAACTAAGAGTTGCGGAGAACTAGGAGTTGCGGAGAACTAAGAGTTGCGGAGAACTTTAAGAGTTACGGAGAACTAAGAGTTTCTTTGTAATTTAACAAAAGAATTTTCTTTAATATGCACAGTTACAAATTCAGAAAATATAATTAATTAAATATTAGATTAACAGAATATTAAATGCGGTCACTTTTTCCAAATTGTATTTGGAATCGCGGTGATGGAAAATCTCGGCGATTTTCTCGGCACTTCTCGAAAAGATCTGTCTTATAGCGGTTTTCACTAAGCGGTTAGCACGGCGGTTTTACGAAACGATATAGTAGCGAAACTATGACTCTAAGAACTCTAAGAAGGAGGAACGGCGAGATCGAAGCATTTATTGCTTTCGGCCTGGGCTTTCTTCTTGGGAAAAATCCAATAAAATTTTGCCACAATCGTAATTATTACGTAGCATTAGTTGTACAAAATTGATTGGCGCTTTGGATTCTTTTCTAACGACGTTCAACGTAACAGTCATGCGCGACAGAAAATCCGTACGTGGGATTGGTGACAGCGCGTAACGTATTCGTCGGAACGCGGCGCTCGCGTGCGCGAATTGAATTGTTCTAGAACTTTCGATTGTCCGTTGCCGGTGCCTGTTTGCGTGTACCGAATTGTTTTAAAAAGACCAAAGAACGACGAATCCCTGACTTTGACGAGGATTAAGGTCAGGCTCGAGATGAAATCACGAGCTCACCTTATGCGTTCAATAACAATTACTGTCGGTCGATCGAAAGAGTTCTTACTTTTTTTCCGAATTACCGATCTCAAACAATATTTATTTATTATCATTTTTTAATTTATCATAATTTTTGAGCATTTTTTAGCATAAATTCAAAATTTAGAAAATAATGCTTTTAAAAAATTGGAGGGAATGGCTAAAACATGGCGGACCAATCACAAGTGATACCCGTATGGCGTCACTCTGATTGTAGGCTCTCTAAGAGTTACAAGGTTGACGCGATTCTCTTATAGAGACTCTAAAGAAAACTAGTCACGTGACTCTCGTTCTGATTGGACGCGATCATGGAGATTGCATTTCGTTTCACGCATCATGTGGTCTGTTTTCTGTTCCTGAACTAAACTACACTAGCACTCTCTTCCTCATTTTCAACAAATATTGTATTAAACGTATATCTATCTCACTTCAAGTTCCAAAAGTTCAGTCACAGAAAACAGATTTATGCTCATCATGTGTGAAATGGAATGCACTCTCAATGATCGCGTCCAATCAGGACGAGGGTCCGTGACCAGTTTTCTCTAGAGTCCCTATAAGAGAGAGTCAATCTAGAAATTTTCATTGGCTTTGAAGTAAAATGGCGGAACCAATCATCGATATTGTTATATTCCCACTTATAAGTAACGTGAACGCGGTGATTTAGATTTGAGAAATTGTGAGAGTAAAATTTACGTTAAATTATATTATATTAACAAGTAGAATTTATGTTAAATTATAAAATATTGACAGAAGTAGATCTGTTTTCTACAGCTGAATTATAGTTCTATAGTTTCACACTTTTGGAATTGAAATAGTAATATGAAACAGTAATGAAATAACACTTTCATTTAATAATACTTTTATTTTACAGAGAGAGAGAGAGAGAGAGTTTAGTAGTTTATTTTTTTTTTTAGTTATTTACAGTTATCAATTTAATGATGATAAGATATTTTATTTTGCAATAAAATGTCTTGCCATCATTAAACTGCTGTATACTGGTAATTTTAAACTCCCTTTTTTACAATATATTTTAATCCTAATGCTAACCAATCACGAGAACCTTCTCGTAGATCATTTTTATTAGATCCACCAGAATAGCGTTTGTTATTGGCTTGCATTGATTGCGTATCTGCAAGTTCCGCTCAATGGGACATAGGAAATTAAACTCCTGCGGATCGGAAATCACACATACATACAGGGATATTGCCAAGACTTTATTTTTGATTTACATTTTTGCCTTTCTATACTATACAGGGTGTCTGAAAATAATCGCCAAATATTTCATAAGCAGGTAGAGAGGACTAAACTGAATCGAAAAGTCCTCATTTTGCAATTTTCGCAATAATTGACAAGATATCAATTACTAAAAATTGTCAAATATTGATCTTGAATCATTTTTTACTTAAATATTATCAACTTTATAAAAAAGCTGCAAGAGACAAAAATCATTAATTTTTTTCTCATAAAGTTCTAAGAATTTTTTCAGAATTTTTTATCAACTTTTTAGTATTGCATTTTCTTTTTTTTTATCAACATGAGAAAATAAAGTATTAAAAAATTCTGAAAAAATTTTGAAAAAATTTTGTATCGTAGAACTAGCCGCGAGAAGATTTCCGTATTATAGAACTTGTCGCAAAAAAATTTCCATATCAAGACTGGCACAGATAAGCTGATATCGCGTTTCGTCACGTACGCGTGGCTGTTTGCTCTTCATTTCTCATATTAAGTAAAATTATAATAAAATAAACTAGTACTTTTTAGTGATCAGTAAAAGAAAAGTATATTTGATTCGAGGATCCTGTGACTATCCCCAGAGATCCATAAGCTTTTTCTGACAATGTAACTAATAAATCCTTTTATTCAAGAGATTGTTATATCTGTCGATCTCTCATCTCACATACGAGGGCAAGGTGAAAAGTAACCGACCTCAACATGAAAACATGAACTACAGGGTGGGCCATCTATTGGTACGTTTTTAAAAATGCGATCAAATGAGCATACATTGATATTTTTTATTAATTTTTTTTTTGTTGTGAAGCTAAAAGTATCCGCGTCAAGAATGAAAAACGATTTCGTTCATGTGGCTCCCTCTACTGGCCTTACAGTATGCCATTCGGTCACCCCAATTATTAATGACATTTTGGACTATTGTTTTTCAAAGCTGGAATTGTCTCACACTTTGGGCCACAGCCTCAATATTCTCGGGTGTGCGCACTGTCCGAGCTCTGGGACCACTTCTGTCATCCACTAACATCCCTTTCTCACGAACTTTCCTCACCAATTTGCGTATAGCTCCTTCGGTGCTCCATATTTCTTTTCAAAATTCGTACAGTTTCGGCGACACAGCACTGACTTTGAAAATAAGTTTTTAAAATTTCAAAACGCTCTTCAAGAGAAAACATGTTGTTTCGTGCCGCGGACGGTATGACTAATAAACTGTCAAAATTTCGGGTCTGTAGCTCGTTCGGTGTTGCCATACGACGAAATTCAAAAACGTACCAATAGATGGCCCACCCTATATGTACAAAGTTTTTAGTTAAGTACCAAGTGTTATATATCAAATTACTTGCATTGAAAATATCTATAATTTCTCCTTTGACCACTTTGCTAAACAATTCACAGCTAAAAAGTTATAGCCAAAAAACCATAAGAAGAAAAAAAGCAAAAAACGAAAATTTAAGAAAAAAAGTACGACTTGTTGTTGAAGATGCCGCCATCGAAGTCAAACTTTTCGGTATATATTCAAGTGTTATATATCATATTGCTCACATTAAAGGCGGCTACAATTTCTGCCTTGACCATTTTTCTCTACAGGTAGCATAAGCTCGGTAGGCTTATAAGTTGCTGCGGCAGATTTGAAAAAAAGCGCTAACATATTTTTGACTCTAACTTTTTAGCTATGAATTGTTCAGAAAAGTGATCAAAGTATAAATTATAGATATTTTTAATACGAGTAATTTGATATATAACACTTGGTACTTAACTAAAAACTTTGTACATAGTTCATGTTTTCATGTTGAGGTCGGTTACTTTTCACCTTGCCCTCGTACATTTTCTTATACTAATCTGACCAAACATAACCTGTGCATGCTGTTGATATTTTTCGTTTTACTTTTTCGTTACACTCGTAACGAAAAAGTCTCAGATAGCAAAATGTTAGTAGGATGTAGACAGACTGGTAGCAGATTTGATCAGAAGATGTTAGCAGACTGATTATAACTGATGTCGTTCTGCTCCTATTCTGCCGACAGAATCTGTTAACATTCTATGCAAACAGACTAGCAGCACTCAATAAAAAATTGTTCATGCATGAGCATGTATAAATGTGTATAAACATACATAAATATTTATAAATATACATAATTTTACATGAAACATGTCCATACATGTTTATACATCTCTCTTCTGTAAAATTACTTTTTAGTGTAATAGAAATAACAATAGTAATGTGAAAACATTTAAAATAATTAAATAATTAATCTTTGTACTATTTATTTGAGAAAAAAACAAGTTTGAAGAAATGTAAAAAATTACTTATGTATAACATGAGAAGTTATAAAATAGTAAAAAAAATATTCGGAGATTCAGAAAGCACACTTAAAAGTGCTTGGGAATCTTCAGGAGATTTGCATATTCGATTTACATATGCCAATTCTTATAGGACTTCTGGACGTTTTTTTTTTTACGAGAAGTAAGTCCATCTCGTGGCGAGGCCTTATATGAAAATGGCAGATCTCTCGGTTTCTACTGCCAATCTGCTGTCAAGTTATGTCAGCAGGGTCTGCTCCGTTTCTACTCGTAATCTGATGTCAGATTATGCAGTAGACTCTGTTTGATTTCTGTCACCAATTTGCTGGTCAGCACATAGTCATCAAGCTTTGTCATATTTTAACAGCAGTTTGCTGAGTGCATTCGGAGAGACACTATTCGCACTATGTACAAACGCTAGCAACGCTATTCTTGGAGCCAATAGCGCGATAGCGTTAGCTAGCTTCATGAACGCTCCTAGCGATCGTAGCGTTGGTAGCGTTTAACCAGAGAGATATATTGGGTCATCTAAAAAAAGTATCCGTGGTTTTTTATCACTAGATAGTATTGACCATGGTAGTAACAAAAACCGCGGATACTTTTTAGATGACCCAATATTTGTCGAGGTTAAGTTCCCAGCAAATGAGAATGGATTGAAATTAATTGAAATGGACTTAGATTTTCAGAAATATATTGATTTACGAATATTAAAATAAATGTTTTTCAATTCTGAATGCATTTTTATTCATTTATAGGAATTGCATGGACCATATTTCTATGCCTTTCAATCTAAAAATAATATTAGCTTTTTCTGTGCAACACAACACACATTGTGAATACTGTTCAATTCAAAATTTAGGAAATGTAGTTTTTCAATCCAATTGCATCCAATTGAATCTAATTAAATCCAATTGAATCCAATTAAACCCACAAAAAAGTATTCGCTATTTAAAATACACATTCAGATAGAAAAAAATTTCAATTCATTTTAATCCATTCTCGTTTACTAGATTAATGTAGGGGATTCTGTTTTCAATCACCAACTAAACTTTTCTCTATAATTAAAGTTTTATAATAAAATTAAAGTTTTGTAAAGTATTTGTAAAGTAAATTTTTAATTTTCTTATTGTGAATAATAACAGAACGCAATCTCTATGATAGCTTGCCGCTAGGAGTGAACAATGTAAACTCAAAAAATTAATAGTTACACTAAGTAAATTAATCAGATAAAAGGACCTTTGAACTCTTGAGCATCCGTTGTCGATTTTAGAATTCGTTCGATTTTAGAAGAAGAAGCATATCTACATCTAATAAGGACCTTAAGCATCTGCAGCGGAATACTCTGCCATGCTATACCGTAATAGTAACTTTTTTCCGTACACGGGAATTAAAAATTGCCAGTAACACGGTACCTCTGATTTTCACATTTATAATGAAATCAAATACACAAATTGAACTTCGCAGAAACTTTGAAAAGTTAAAAGTGATACACAATTAAACAAGAATTACATTCACTCCAGCCTACTGACAAACCATCAGCAGAGATTAA
The DNA here is from genome assembly GCF_024713525.1 of Acromyrmex echinatior. Lineage (NCBI taxonomy): Eukaryota > Metazoa > Arthropoda > Insecta > Hymenoptera > Formicidae > Acromyrmex > Acromyrmex echinatior. Next base: position 12,476,601 of record NC_141864.1, on the reverse strand, counting down.
AATTGAGATTGTATTCATTATGATAAAATTTGAAATTCACACATTACGTAGATACATTCACTCTACAAAATTCTAAGAGAAAAAAGTTTGGTGCCACTCGAGAACAGAATCCCCTCAAACATTAATCTAACTTTGACGAATGTTAAACGCTACCAACGCTACGCTAGGGTCGTTCATGGATTTATAAATGCTAGCGCTATCAATACACTATCTCGGAAGGAATAGCGTTGATAGCGCGCAGTTGTGACGTAACATGCTATCATTAATAACGTCATAATCGTGTTTGTTAGCGCTATCTGCAGCTTCGCGAACAGTTTGTAGCGCTAAATAGCGCGAATAGCATCTCCCCGAACACACCCATTGTCTGATAGTAGACAAACTCTATACAATTTGTTGCTTTTCTGCAATTAAAAATTGGTAGCAGACTCTGCTCAAGATCTGTCTCTTCAGATTTAGCTATCTGGGATGTTAACTGAAATATAAATATACATATGGATTGCTGTACACACTTTACAAGATTAAAAAAAAAACAGTGATATTTATTCTAGTTTAGTATTAAATTTTAAATTATGCCAAATTAGATTAACTAAATATTGGGTCATCTAAAAACCGCGGATACTTTTTAGATGACCCAATATTTAGACAAACCCACATATGTCGTTCAAGTCAATCTCTCCACCTATTTTTTCTCTTCCATTTTCTTGTATTTGCGTCCGTTGTCTGTTGGTTATATTCATGATTGCCAGGTCTCCAGATTTCGACTGGAGACTTCAGTTTTCAGGATCAATCTCCAGTTCTTCAGCAAACAGGAAAAATCTCCAGTTTTTCGCTCGCGTAGGGTATTTATTAATTATTACGGGTTTTCGTTCAGAATGTTTATTTAAAAATATTTTTGCTATTATTACTAAATAATAGCGTAATGTAGAAAAAAAAACCAAAGAAGAGATAGAAAAGCTATTACAAAATAAATGTACGAAAGATGCTGGTTTTCGCGAATATTAGTTGCGTTAAAGATGTTGTAATGTATTGCCTTTGTGTTTTATATAACGTGCTATATGGTACAATATTTAAATTACATGGAAAGTAATAAGAAAGTCTGTGATTATCCGCAGTTTATGTTATTTTACGAATAATAAAAAAGCCTGTAATTGTGCTTGCACTATATATAATCTTGTAATAATAATAATAAAAAGATCTCTGTGATTGTGTTGATCAAATATTAATAACAAAAAAAAGTTTACAGTAATCGCAAAATAAATTAAACCTTGTGCTTTCTTCTTTTTCTCTTTTTTTTTAATGAAACAATCGGCCTTCAATCGAAATATGAAATCTCTAGCGCATAAATCTTTGGGAGAGTGGCCTCAGCTGTAGGGGAGAGTAGACATGAAAGAGCCATTTCGTACTCCAACTAATTAAATATCACAAAAATAATTTTTATTTGATAACAATGCTAAAACTACGTCGTAATAAAACTACGCCATAAATATTTGATAGTCATCATCAAAATGGTGTTGCCGTCATGAGAGATGCAAAATTATCGTTACAAAAAGTATGTTTCTTGAATTAAATTTCTAAGTCTTTTTCATTTATTTGTGATTAGCTTTTAGAAAAAGTATTTTTTTTAGCTGTTATACTCCTTGTATGAATAATTACGAGGATTCAGGGCGCACATAAGGTTAGAAGAATCATAGAATCAATATTTTTTTACAAACATTTGCTATTTACACTATTAATACACAACTTGCTTGTTGATCAATTTATTGTATGGTCAACGACTTTATCATAGCTCGGATGTCACGTTACCGAAAAATATCGTGCACGTTCTCACTTATAGAGTAATATTTTTTAATTACGACTAAACGTACGCGACGTATTGTATCCGCGCTTACTCGACTTCTCCCTTCCTCGATTCAAGAAGCGGACAATATCTTATTCTAAGATGCTGAGTTGGTCAGCTTAATTGGAGCTTGTGTCCTGGTTCCATTATCAAGCAGTCGGTGCTGACCGATCGCATTTGGCAATCTCTTATAATTATGCGATACCGTATGGAATTCATGCGTGATTGTCGCAACTGTTCTACTAAAATGTGCTCATTCACAATCGCGAATTTTACATTAGCGTTTTTTACATTATTTGAATTGGGTTGATATTCCGAAATATTAACGCAATTCGGATTACTACATGATTAAATGCTATTTTAAATGCTAGTTGTAGTTGAGGCTGCAATACATCAGGCGCATGTATTTATAACAAGTATTCATCTATTAGATCATCTAAAAAGTATCCGCGGTTTTTTGTCACTAGATGTGTGTTGATGGTCATATATCTAGTGACAAAGTACCGCGGATACTTTTTAGATGACCCAATATAAAAATGAGGACATTGTCAAACAACTGAGCGCTCAAAATGGCTACAATATTCACAGGTATCTTTCAAAACATATATGACTGTAGTACCAGAATGGGTTTTGAGTAATTGCTATTATTGTACCCTTGGATATAAGGGTACGAGTTGTGGGTTCGCCAAGGACGAGGTAAAAGAAGCAAGACACTAATTTCAATAGAAGAATTAACACTTTAATAAATATATTGAACAAGGTTACAAGATATGTGTTACTTTAAACTTGCATTCCGCAAATATTCGCGTCGACTCGATTTCGGTTGCACAATTCTATGTTCATATATCACAGTTACTTCTTATTTCGGGCGTTCAAGTACGTGTCGACACGTAAGTAGTAATGGGGAAAGTATGGCGCGTTAAAACATTCCTCCTCCACGCCACCCCTGGCGCCAAAATAAACTCCCTACACGCCTCCCTTGGGTCAAAACAAACTCCCTCCATGCCATTTCCGCCACCATGGGCGTAACCACCGCCTAGACGGTGAGTGGGAGATTGGGACTGTAGCATTTTTTATTGTGAGGAGAGGGCAAGGCACGTACATGAATAGCAAATAGTTTTATGAGTCATCTTTTGTTGGCACGACCCTATATCTCCGACGGCTTAGTGAAAGTCTTCTTTTTAATATTTATGATGGGATCCTTTACGAAAATTTTCGAGACTAGGAGACTCTTACTTTTATTTGAAAGAAAGAGGATGTAAAACAGGAACGAACAATTGATGCAACGTCTTCCATGTTATTTCAAACGTTATATATTTTTTTAATTCTTTCTAAATTTTAATCTAATTTTTATTTCTACAAATAATATTTTTTTAAGTATTCAATATACATTCCTTGAAGCGTCGTGTTCCAGCGATACGTGGTGGAGTTTCGCCGAAGTCGTAAGAAGAATCTTGAATCCAAGATCGGCATGCCGTAGCTATCGAATACGTTTCTGTTCCGTGTTTCCGATGAGAAGGCAACCCAGTGTTGGCCAGGTCGATCGTGATTGTCTATGTTAACAACAATGACAGTTGATCTCGTCCACACCCTCGGCAATCGGTCGGCAGGATAGACCCCTGCAGGTCGGACACTGAGATGGTATAATGCGTTTAAAACTTCCAGTGAATTCATTTCTTGGTGTAGATGAGTATGAAAGAAGAAATGTATGGATAAATTTAGAATTTATCTTTTTTGTCGACACGTGCGTTGTTGAGTTCTAAAAAATACTCGACGTTTGCGAGACGCTAGTGTTACGTCCAGGGGATTTTTAGTGGAGTGCCAGGTTAATGAGATATTCCTTGTATTGATGTCGCAGAGTTAGATCTTACCTTCCGCTTAAAATTAACAATAACATAAAGTAGAGAATTGCCTATGTGAGCTTCAGATATGAATCGCAAAAGCGGATTATAAATATAATTTGTCAAAAATTTGAAAATAATTGAACGAAGATCATATATGGAGTTAGTAAAAAGATTGTTGTTCTTCCTGTCTCTAGTATTTAGTTGGCTCAACAATGAAGGAAATCATTGAGAACAGGATAACGGCTTAAAATTAAAAGTTGGAATATAGGAGCTACAATTTATAGGAAACACGTTAGTTTAAATGCCTTGGCTTAGAATGAAATCGATAAGTGACCATACTTCGTAGATACACTGTCTTTTAGTAAGCATATAAGGCATAAATGTGAATTCTACACCACTTATGCTATGGGCGATTTATTGTTGTTATGCATGCATTGAACAATGTCATAGTATCAGTAGCATCAGTCAAGAAGCCTGATATGTGAATAAGTCTGAAAATTTTTGCCTTGCGCTTGAAATTTGGATTGTCAAATTTGACAAATTATTTTTAGCAATCTACATATACATGCTTAATTTGGAGCGAGAGAGAGGATGTTGCTTGGAGTGGTAAAACAGGTGGGCGCATTCGGAAATTATTAGAAGATTACTGTAGTATACCACGACAGAGTTTTTATGCCAAAATGATGCTAGCCCAAAATAACAAATAAAAGATCTAACAATATGAAGAGGTGGCTCAATGATACCAACGTAAATGGAAACGAGCGCACGCCATACATTCGCAAAAAAAGTAGGGTGGCGTCACAGGCGAAGGGGGAGGGAATGACGTCATAGAAGGACGTCACTAGCTAAGGGGGATGACATTGCGGAGAGGGGGAAGAAAATGTCATGATGCATGTTGTCATAGTGGATAATTTGCGGAGAATGACGTCATAGTGAGTGACGTCGCGGAAGATGATTATACCTATCTTAAAGTCCTTGGGGCTCACTTCAAAAAATTATTTTATTAGAACACAACTGAAAAATTTTCTAATGCTGCATCTTTTATTATATTTTATGTTGTTTTTAAAATCGAGACATTTAACTCGATGCATCCCTCTGGTGGCGGTACCGATTGTGTTTTGCAATTAAGGTCAGTGTTCAAATTCAAGAGACCGTTTCTTCAGAAACCTCTCCAACATTAATAATCTCCTTCTTCAATCCTGACAAGATAAATTATAATTAGGCGAAGCGAGATCTACTAGATGATTAATACTACCTTAAATAGCAATTCATCTCTCTTAAAAATAATTTTTAATCTTACACCATAAAAAAAATTTCATTGTGATGTAATTAAATTCAGCTCCAATTTTAATAAATATTTTGAATACATTTAACGACATATCAACCTGTATATATGAAGATAATGAAGAAGAAATTCAATTAATAATAAGTTGTCAAATTTTGAAAGAGATAAAGCGAACAAATATGCCTAGAATTGAAGACTATGTAGAACGCATTGTTGCCTTTGCCTTTAATAAGTAATTCAGTACAATATTTTATATCTGACAAAATGAAAAATAATCAAAGTTTATTACAAAGTATATTAAATCTATGTAGAGTAAAGTTTTCATGAAACACTTGTATTATATATAAATAAGTTGTAACAACATTGTTCATTTAAAATGATTTTCAATAACTGCTTTCAATAACTTTCTGTCAATATTCTGGCAGTAAATGGATGATTGCTAGATTTAAGCTAAAGAAATTAATAATCTATTTTTGCATATTAATGAAAGTGGTGAGCGCTCACCGGACAAATTATTGATGGTCAACACATCTAGTGACAAAAAACCGCGGATACTTTTTAGATGACCCAATATATCGCATTCATTATTGATTATCCCGATGATGATAAAAAGAGTCAATGCCAGCAGATATTAACATTTGTTCATAATGCAGCATGGTTTGTCTATTGAACAATTTCTTCAATATGCAAAAATGAGTTATTCACTTTTTTTAGTTCAAAAGCCAGCGACCTTCTACTACTTGGTATTCATTTGCTAGCAGAACAGACAGAAAGTTGTTGAAAACAAAATTATTTCAAATCAACAATGTTGTTGAAACTTATTTTTACGAATATTTTAATTTGTCAAAAATTTTACAAATTTATTTGCATATAGATCCTATAAATTGCAAACATTGTTTCCTAACCCTCTTTGATTCAGAATTCAAAAATATAAAACGAATGATAAAGAATATTTACCTTCTGAAGCACGAGCAAATTCTTCATTTAAATCCAAAACGTAAACAATATTTGTTTCTTCATTAGTTAGATGTAATTGTCGCATCTTAACAATATGCAGTTTTATTTTTATTTTTCATGCTTATATTTTCCCGCCAAATGCTTAGAATGTTCCCGCTAACCCATCTCCCGAGATGAGGCAGCTGGAGCGGAATATAATAGAATTAATTGATTTAAATGCAATTATTAAATAAATTCGTTGAAAAAATAAGAGTGTTGATGAAATGTGCATAAAAATAAGTTAATATATTAAAAAAATTTATATTAAAGCTTATTTGTCACTAATCTATCTCCGCGATACATATAATAGAGGAGAAAGGAAGCAAGCGGCACAGTTTGTGCAGTTACTATAGTTACCTAGTTAGTTTCTATACCGCGTTACATGTAATCGCACCCATAAGGTTATTGTTAGGCCGGGTTCATACTGTTGACGGAAAAACGGAAAGCGGAAGCCGACCAGAACTCGCGGAAAGATGGAAATGACAAGCAAAATGTACCGCTTACTACTGCGAGTTCCGATTGGCTTCCGCTTTTCCGTCAAGGTGTGAACCCGACCTTACAGAAATTTTGTCTGCGGCAGCCCTAATCATAGGTCTAGTTTTCACTGAGGGTTTAGAATGAACCCGGATCAGAATATAAGAACCAACCCTCAATTCGTTCGATTGTAACGGGAATATTCAACTGTAGTTGATGAGTTTTTACATTCTGATCCGGTTTAAACTCTCGGTGGAAACTAGGCTACAGTATTCCTCTCTTATTAGACTGTAAGATGGAAATACTCAAAGATCAATTTTTATAGGTTACGGCAAATACAATATAAACGCTTCTTTATAGTTCAGTGGATAGAATCCCTAAAGTCTGCATTATCGATCTTGATCAAGTTCAACCTTTACTTTATTATATTTTTATAATTTTTATAATATTTTTTATAATTTTTTGTAGCATATGAAAGAAATATGATAAATAATCAGACTTTTCATAAAATAATCTTATATTTAATTTAGAATATTATTTCTTTTCAGCTTTTTTTGTACTTTTACTCGCTGCATCGCCAGCTTTAATTTTTCTTTTTTAATCTGTAAAACGCGTCCGTCCGCAACTTATTTCTTATCTGCTTCGCTTTACGCAGCTTGAAGCGATCAAAGTCGTTGAGTTCTGCACGCTGAAACAGAAAAATATTTTTCTCAAATATAATATCATTCCAAAATATATTATTTCTAAAGATGAAACTATATCATCAGAATTAAGTTATAGTCGTCAGTAAAAGTCAGACGGCATTTCCTATCAAAAAATACTGGTTCATCACATATTTAATTTTTATAAACATAATTTTTAATTATTTTATTTTTTAAGACAAAAATGCATTAATATCATTTGCTAGAAATGAAATAAGTATTATATTTGTTTAATACAAATAGTAATTATTAGCTAAATAAAGAATTAACATATTCTATAATACCTTCTTCTTGGCTTCAACTTTTTTGGCCCACATCGTCTCTTTCCAAAGTTCGTTAATATTAGCCGCATCCCATGCTTTACGCACGACACGAGAGGATCCAGAAAACGGAAAACGTAAACGGAATTTTGTCAAGTGAAGTTGATCGAGTCTCATCTCACCACGGGATACACCTGACAATGGACTATCGATTAGAACCTGCATGTGTAAAAAGGGGATGAGTTTTAAGATTTGAAGAATTTAACAACTTATTAAAGAAGTTACAACTATGTATATTATTAGAATGAAATTAACATCATCAAAGTTAGTCGGCAAAATTCCTATTATTACTCCATTATACAAAAATATAGAAATTATTGGTTTATTATAATATAGTTATTTATAGAATTTATTGTAGAGTTATTATAAAGTTATATATATTATAAAATTATATTATATAAATTTATTATAGAGATTTCTTATATATTATTAGAGTTTATTATAGAAAAGCCACACAATGCTTTTATTTTATTTGTTAAAATTAAATCTTTCTGTCCTATTTAATCTAAAGTATTTAATCTAAATTTAGTCTAATAATAATCTTTTTGTCTATTTAATATAAAAATGATATTGTATAAGAAATAGCTAAAAAAATCCATGTGAAATGCGTGTTTGTTGCGCAAAAAATGATTATAATTAAAAAATGATTATAATTAACATTGTTGCAAATTATTAATCAATGACTACGTTCAGAACATTTATTTTGCAACTATTGGAAGTTTTCTTTGCACTGATTGGATTATACTTTTAAATCGAGAAGAATGTATTCTATCTCAGCAGACAATCATAAAATGGTTGCAAAACTGTTGTATTCTACTGAATGCAGCCAATATATTAACTATAAAAAATTGTTTGATACTGTATAATTCTATAATTTTTTTTATACCAAAAAGATGAAAACATTTTAACAAAGAGAAATTATATTGTTCATACCCGATTCTGATCAATGACATCAACGATGGTAACCAATTTGCCTTGATAAGGACCATCGCTCACATAGGCCACACGGCCAGATTGTACGAATCTTTGGAACGGCTGTTGAAAAAGGATAAGATATTACTGATAGCATTCGCACAATCTAAATATATTAAATTTATCTTTAAGGAATAAATTCTGTAATATGTAAATATTAAAATTTAATAATACATTGAATGTTTTGTTTGTGTTTACATTATTTTAAATTAAAAAATTTCTATGCAAAAATATGAATTTTAATGACTTTCAAAGTCATTAAGTTTTTAATTTTTTAATGACTTTTTCAATCATCAAAATTTATATATAATTTCTATAATAGTATAGTCATTATCTAAGCTTTAAAGCTTAAAAATCATTAAATCATAAGAAATTGTCTAACCATAATCAATTATCTTCTCACATTTAGCTATTCTTTCATTTTACACAAAAACGTATCTTTTTCTTCAAAGTTAATGACTCCCGTCTCCCGAAATAATAAACGGAGGTTAATACAGTCAGATCACATTCTTATGAGAGATACAAAAATTAAAAGTAATGCAATGATCGCGAAAATGGCGAAGCCAAAAAAAAAACGCGAATGAACCTAATTTGATCAAAATCGGAGCTCTTCTCTGGAGAATTACTTTAAAAATAATTATATTTATAATTTGCGCTAAGCTATGTTCCAAAATTTCCTCTCCGAGAAAAATTTTATTCGAAATATATAGTATACATATCGTATGCTATGGCATATAAAATAAAATCTTCCTCGGAGAGGAAGTCTTAGAATATAATCTCGCGAATAAATAATATTGACCGAATCGCGTCACTACGAGAACACAAGAATCCCATTTGAAGATGCGGTTGACAAACGATCACTTGACGAGGTTAAGTCGCAAAATAATTCGCAAGGCAAAAGTGACCGTTACGTTATAAATTACATTGAGCATGACATGGAAAAACGGAATTCGCGAAAAATCTATCTGATATCTTTTTTTAAATTTGATTTGCCCTGGTTCTCGAAAACAAGATACATGTAGCCAATTAAGTACAAAATACAAAGTCGGCAACACTTTCAAAAAAATTAGGTTGATGAATATTCAAATCGATACCATCCCGGTTCACGCTTGTCACGAGACTTTCATTCGACGTCTGTTTATACGATTTTATACGATCATTGTTCAATAAGCTTCACTATTCAATTACCATATTCCTCTTCTAACATGCCTTCAGGGAGAAAGACCATAATGGAAAGACGGTGTGCTCAGTTCGCAAGCGTCTCTTTCTCTCTCTCTCTCTAAAATTAGCGCTCTCTGTCGTTTCTCTGCTTCTCGTTCCGCAAGACCTAGATTGCGTTCGGATTCCCACCCGGGTATCATGTCATCCTTGTTTAATGTTCGGTAAACAAGGACGAGATGACATCCGGGGAGTACCCAGGGAATCCGAACGCAGCCCTATAAAGAAACCTTATGCCCGTATTTATAGTCGGACTTTGTACTTGCAGTCTGCTCACCAAGTGATTGGTTCTTATTTATGGACCCAGAAATAAAAACCCATCGCTCGATAAATAAGCTGCATTCCAAAACCCATCGAAAAAAAAGTGTTACAAGTCTTTTAGGGTGAAATCACACGGTCCGGAATAGGATTGCAGAATACAGAATGCATCATTGAAGTAATCAATCAGTGCTATTCTGTATTTTTCCATCATGCAAGTTTTGTGTACTATGTTCACATGATGCGTCAAAGATGTCCAGCATGAATATAATTTATAAACTACTAACTTCATATTAATAATCTGCTTATTAAAATAAAATATATTTTTTCAAATTATAAAAACAATTATCATTGTTGTAGTATTCAATGTTTTACAATTAATATTTACAATCTTATAATTTTTTGAACTGCTTTAACGCATTTACTATTATTTTTCCACATTGTGTGAACATAGCGCACAAAGCTGGCATGATGGAAAAGTGCGGAAAAGGGCACACTGAAATCGCACGTAATGCATCATTGTTTTTTTTTTATCTTCGTATCTATATTTATGCACTCAGATTTTATCATTTTGCTTCATTTGTCTCGACATTACGCAATTCCATCATATTAATCAGCATCAAATTATTTTAACCTCTCAAAATATGACGGTTTATTACAAGAACAATGAGGCACTCGCTATTCCGCAACATCAAATGCGGAATAGCGCTGAGTGGTTGTTTCAATGACGCATTCTCTATTTTGTAGTCCTATTCCGCACTGTGATTTTATCCTTAGGCTCCGACTGACATGACCAGACAAAATCTTCGGTTGTAAAAATTACTATTTTAAATCGTTTGTATTTTGTATGAAGAGTTTTTTGAAGTGCAATTAAAAAGATTTGTGAGTCTATTTTAATTATAATTAATGAATATTTTTTTGTGGACAATGTACTTGACTAAAATAATCAGCCGGATCTAAATTCAACAATGTTTATACATGGAATAGTTTGTATTTCGTACGAAGAGTTATAAAGTACCATTAAAAACATTTGTGAATCTTCCAGACACTTTTAATTAAATATTTAAATATCATGTATTTGACCGAAATATAGATTCAAGCGCTACGTTCATGGAAATTCCGTTAGACGCGATTGATAGTCTCTCTAGTTGTCAATACTCTTAATTCTTTTTCGATCATATCACTTATAACGAAATTTAGATTATTCCGATTATTAGATCTGATTATTTCGATCAAGTATATGGTCCAAAAAAGATTTATTAATTATAATTGCGAAATTTGCAAACGGATCTAAGAGAACGGTTCTGTGATTGGCGATCCGTTAATTCACTTATGCTGGATTCACACTGGATCTGACGTGCGTCGTATGACGCTCTACAACCAATCAGAAAACAGTATTTTGCTTCGTATCATTGATACAAAATAAAATTCTGCTTTCTGATTGCAGAACATTACGCACGTCGGATCCAGTATGAATCCAGCATTATGCACGAACCGCTCTATGGGATATTAAGAACACAATTATAGCGTATGTAAAACGGCGGATCGTGATTGGTCAGAGCCTTCGATACGTGAATACGCACGTACAGCAATATGCATCATGCGATGGCACTCTTACATGTAGCGCGATAAACGGCACGGGCTAGTGACAAATAAACTTTAATATAAATTTTTTTTAATATATTAATTTATTTTTATTCACATTTCATCCTCTTATTTTTTTCAACAAATTTACTTAATAATTGCATTTAAATCAATTAATTGTTAAATTAATTAAAAAACTATTAAAAAGTGCTTAATAATGTGAATTTGTCACTGGCCGCGTTGCATGTAATAGAAGAAAAAAGAAGCAAGCGGCACAGTTTGCGCGGTTCCTATAGTTAGTTTCTGTACCGCGTACTGCGTACCGAGCTACATGTAATCGCACCTTCAAGGTGATGTCCCATGCAGCGGATATGCGATCGTGCATAAGCGAATTCGCGTATCGCCAATCCGAATACGCACGATTCGCTGCGTGGGACATCACCCCTCAATCTGATTAGGGTCTCTATTCTCGAAAAGTATCGCATACAAAAACTAGGGAAATACTATAGTATGCGTCACATGTACTATAACATTTTCTAGTTTTTCGTATGAGATACTTTTTAAGGGTATCAATCATGAAACTTTATCCTTAGAATGGAAAGTGAAAAGTGAAAATTTTTACCATTGAAGTTAATGGAGAAATTTTTCACTTTTCATCTTAGAGATAAAGTTTCATGATTGATACCAAGAATAGGGGTTCTGTTTTCAGAAAACATCGATTTTGTGTTTCGAATTAAGTTTCGATTCTTGACACTCGCGGCGCTTGTGAATTTGGCAGTCCTGCGCATAATCCCGGATTTACAATAGGTGTTTTAAGCCTTAAGTCATAAAAAATGGACGAATCATATAGCGGTTTTCGGCCCGACCGGGTTTGCATCAACTTCGGTTAGAAAATGCTTCGCTATTGATTAACGTTACAAATAGGAAAGCACGAAACATCTTACTTCAACCCAGGTTAGTACAAACTCAGTCGGACCGAAACCGCTAATAGTCTATTTTCCTCGTATTCGACTGTAATTGTTCAATTTCATGCTACTTAATGTTTAAAACTTATGCTTATTATTCGGAATGAGTGCACCGTAAGAAAAAGTGTCACGAACGTAACTCTCGTTAAGACAATTTTGTCTGCAATTAATCTTCGTCAGGATTGTCAGGAAGGAGGATTAATCGCAGACAATCACCTTTACGGGGATAAGTTACGTTTGTAACTTTTTTAACTTAACTTGAAACGCAAAATCAGTCCCCTTTTATTATAAATAGAATCTTGAGGTCGATTCTGTATCTTCAAACAAGATGAAAATTACAAAAGTAAACAAATTTACTAGGTGTTGACCAATGAAATTATTAGTATTCTAGTAAGTTCGTTCATTTTTGTAATTTTTACCTCGTTTCAAGATACAGAATCCTTGTTACGTCCCGAGTAAGGACGCTGAGCTAGAGTGAGATAGCACGGACAAGTGACATGTCCCAGCAAATTAAAATTAAAATTACAACTGTTATATTTAATTAGAGATGATGAAAATGAGTCCAGGCCAAGCGGAAACTTCGGAGCCTTTTCTCAATAATAATTGAAGCTTAAATAATTTAGTTAATGTTGATTCGATATTAACGTAATGGTCATGAAAGTTAAAGTAACGTTAGGTTGGTTGGAACAAAGAAGCAACACATACTTTTAATTTGTCGAAATGATAGATGACACTGATCAATAAAATGATTAAGGGTACGTTTCCACTGAACGCGTTACATGTCGCGTCAAGCTGATTTTTTATACGCAGCAAGCTGCGACAGCAACTCGTTGCTATTGGTTAAAAATTTTACTTGAGATGACGTACTTACGACACAAAATACATTTTGCCGCATCTTAAAATTCAATCGAACGAACAATGAGCAGCAAAGAATTCGAAGCTGAGAAAATCTGCAATATTTGCAAAAAATGTGAAAATTGAGTACATTTATAGTGAATACATACAATGAGTACATTTTTATTAAGATTTGAAATGATAGGAATATTTTAAATTCTAAATAATTACCTGAAATGATAGTTGTCCAAATTGTAATTGCGTTAACAGTTGCCATATAATCACAAGTTTTTATCTTTTTAAGTTTTTTATATTAATTTTCGAGCTAAGCAAATAAAAGATACATATTTAGGTTAAATTTTAATACATATGCTATTACCCATATTCCTTTTCATGCGCAGCAAATGCAGCGAAAGCAATTATGAAAAATTTGCATTGACATTTTTGCTGCCGCAGCATGCTGCGCATGAAAAGTCACCTTCACGATGCGACGCGAAAGAAGAATAGTGTCGTACTAATTCACACTGAACGCATTACCACAGATCAACGCAATACAGCGAGAAAGTAATTTATAATCATGGAGGCCTATCGACAGCATTTGCGAACGAAAATTTTTGGCATGATACTATTGCATAGACGAATGAAACTTGAGAAAAAGGAAAATCGAAAAGGTTTTACCGATTCTGGGAACGTCCCATACTTAAAACGAGACCAACTCATGGGAACTGGAAACATTTAATACAGGAGCTCTGCTTATATGATCATGAAACCTATTTCAACTTTACGAGAATTACCACAAACTTTTGAAGAAATTCTTTCTTTGGTTGGATCATAACTAATACGACAAACAACAAATTTTCGAGAATCAATCTGTGTAGAAACTCGATTATTATTAATAATTCAGTCAATTTGTCTCTAGAATCTTTTATCTCTAGAATGTCGAGCAAAATTACAACGCATCACGTAAAGAGTTGCGCGTCAAATGATATTGTACAATAAAATGGGATGTTTTTGATTAGTTAACTCGCGACGCGACGTGTGACGCGCTCAGTGGAAACGTAGCCTAAGAAGAAAGAGAGTATCGCTTTCGATGCAATTTATTAAAGTAAATTAAAGTAACTGTAAGGTGAAATATTAGGTGCGCAACTAAGTTTCCGCTGTTTGTCAACAGATGGCTCCAGCAGTAAGTGCTGGTCGATTCTGACATAACCTAAACGTCGTGAACCAAGCTTAGACATATGGTAAACAAATCGCTTTGAAACATTAGTGATTTTGTTTTTACGTCATATTCTTTTGTGTGAAAATGTCTGATTTTGTGCCAAATAATCGTCATAAGCGGGAAGTATTGATTTTCTTCTTTCATTCGAAGAAAACGGCGGCTGAAGCGCATAGAGAGCTCCAAAAAGTTTACGGAGATGCTGCTATAAGTGAAACAACGTGCCGAGATTGGTTTCGTCGCTTCGGTGATTTCGATGTTGACGACCGTCCGCGTGAAGGAAGGCCAAAAACCTTCGAAGACGCTGAATTGGAGGCATTGCTCGATGAGGATCCGTGCCAAACGCAAGAAGAGCTTGCTTCAGTATTAGGAGTTACCCGCCAAGCCATTTCCAAGCCATTTTTTCACAATAAAGTTGCATTTTCATCAAAATAATAGCGAGAACTTAGTTGCGCACCTAATAATTATTATATTAAATAAGTCCAATAATAATAATGGAACATGAAATGATAGTATATGTGAAAATATGTATAAATTGCATATATTTATTTAATAGTGGATAGTTAATGGGCTATGATAATTGAGCATTATAGAAAGAATCTGATACATTAAATGAATATAATAAAATAATTCATCTCCACCCTGATGAAAATGTAAAGCTTGTCGAAACATCAAAGAAGTGTGAACAAAGATTTTTAACGCTTCTTAAACTTAACACTTCATTGACATTCCATTGACTCTTAATGATTTTGAATATTTATACATACTCCACGAACTCTCCCCAAACGTAAAGTGTGCCCAAAACACATTTCCCACATTTAAAATTTTTGTTTTCATTAATTTAACGTTTCTCAAACGTTTTTCAACACTTCACAAAGAATGCCTGGAGTGTACTGATACACTTCCTAAACACTTCATTTATTAGTACTTCGTCTACGCTTCCTAAACGTTCGGCAAAAAGTATACGGAGCATTCAAATACGCTTCGAGTACGCTTCCAGGATATAGAGATAAAAAAATTTATTTTAAAACGAAGCATTGAGTAGTATGCGGCATCGCCACCAGAAGAACTTAGCGAGAACTAACTTTTCGAATTTAAAAAACCGCACAGACTAGGAAGACGTAGCATTGAAAGATTTTTAAGTTGTATTCTAATCAAATAATTTTTTGAAGTAAGCCTCTAGGGCTCCATAAAGAAAGTATAGCATTTTTTTTTAGATATTTACCGAATAAATGAAATATAACATTACAATCCGAAGCGCCACTACGGTCTAAGTATTAAGATGTTGAACTAATATATATATTATTCAAACGAATGAATTAATTTCAGAAATAATAATTACGTGTCGATATGGTTGTCGACATTAACGCAATTAATCTGAAATGTAATAATCCCCCCAAAATTCCCCAAATTAATCTTAAAAAACTGTAATAAACTTATTGCGAAAAAATATTGCCTCGGCCGGGAGTCGAACCCGGATCTCTTGCATTCCGTGCGAGCGTCCTGAGCCTTTAGACTACCGAGACCTTAGCAATAATTTTTCGCAATAACCGATATGTATCGAGAGTAACGCATTATTTCAGCGCGCGTTTATAAACAATAAGATAGGAAACAAGACCGTTTATATTAAATAACATTACAATCCGAAGCGCCACTACGGTCTAAGTATTAAGATGTTGAACTAATATATATATTATTCAAACGAATGAATTAATTTCAGAAATAATAATTACGTGTCGATATGGTTGTCGACATTAACGCAATTAATCTGAAATGTAATAATCCCCCCAAAATTCCCCAAATTAATCTTAAAAAACTGTAATAAACTTATTGCGAAAAAATATTGCCTCGGCCGGGAGTCGAACCCGGATCTCTTGCATTCCGTGCGAGCGTCCTGAGCCTTTAGACTACCGAGACCTTAGCAATAATTTTTCGCAATAACCGATATGTATCGAGAGTAACGCATTATTTCAGCGCGCGTTTATAAACAATAAGATAGGAAACAAGACCGTTTATATTAAATAACATTACAATCCGAAGCGCCACTACGGTCTAAGTATTAAGATGTTGAACTAATATATATATTATTCAAACGAATGAATTAATTTCAGAAATAATAATTACGTGTCGATATGGTTGTCGACATTAACGCAATTAATCTGAAATGTAATAATCCCCCCAAAATTCCCCAAATTAATCTTAAAAAACTGTAATAAACTTATTGCGAAAAAATATTGCCTCGGCCGGGAGTCGAACCCGGATCTCTTGCATTCCGTGCGAGCGTCCTGAGCCTTTAGACTACCGAGACCTTAGCAATAATTTTTCGCAATAACCGATATGTATTTTTTCGCAATAAGTTTATTACAGTTTTTTAAGATTAATTTGGGGAATTTTGGGGGGATTATTACATTTCAGATTAATTGCGTTAATGTCGACAACCATATCGACACGTAATTATTATTTCTGAAATTAATTCATTCGTTTGAATAATATATATATTAGTTCAACATCTTAATACTTAGACCGTAGTGGCGCTTCGGATTGTAATGTTATTTAATATAAACGGTCTTGTTTCCTATCTTATTGTTTATAAACGCGCGCTGAAATAATGCGTTACTCTCGATACATATCGGTTATTGCGAAAAATTATTGCTAAGGTCTCGGTAGTCTAAAGGCTCAGGACGCTCGCACGGAATGCAAGAGATCCGGGTTCGACTCCCGGCCGAGGCAATATTTTTTCGCAATAAGTTTATTACAGTTTTTTAAGATTAATTTGGGGAATTTTGGGGGGATTATTACATTTCAGATTAATTGCGTTAATGTCGACAACCATATCGACACGTAATTATTATTTCTGAAATTAATTCATTCGTTTGAATAATATATATATTAGTTCAACATCTTAATACTTAGACCGTAGTGGCGCTTCGGATTGTAATGTTATTTAATATAAACGGTCTTGTTTCCTATCTTATTGTTTATAAACGCGCGCTGAAATAATGCGTTACTCTCGATACATATCGGTTATTGCGAAAAATTATTGCTAAGGTCTCGGTAGTCTAAAGGCTCAGGACGCTCGCACGGAATGCAAGAGATCCGGGTTCGACTCCCGGCCGAGGCAATATTTTTTCGCAATAAGTTTATTACAGTTTTTTAAGATTAATTTGGGGAATTTTGGGGGGATTATTACATTTCAGATTAATTGCGTTAATGTCGACAACCATATCGACACGTAATTATTATTTCTGAAATTAATTCATTCGTTTGAATAATATATATATTAGTTCAACATCTTAATACTTAGACCGTAGTGGCGCTTCGGATTGTAATGTTATTTAATATAAACGGTCTTGTTTCCTATCTTATTGTTTATAAATGAAATATATTTTAAAATATCATTTGCTTACCAAAGACCTCGATTACTTTCACGTTCGTCTAAGAACTTGATAATGCTCCTTTTACGTTCTCTAGACTGCCTAATCACGCTCCATTTACATTCAACGAACATTCTGCTCGTACTTACCAAAGAACTTATTTGTACTTTTATTTATGTTTCTTTAACATTTAGTTGACGATTCTTTTACGTTTCATGTTCCAATTTTCGCTTCTTATGAGTTTCATTTTTGTTTCCGTTACTCCTTTCTTATACTTTGTTTACACTCCAATTAACGCTTTATTGACATTCGCTTTACGTTTCATCAGGGATTGAGCAATCATAAAAAAAAGTTTGTATAAATAAAATGGAAATTAAAAATAAAAATAATCAGAGTTAAACGAAGTAAAATCACATGCAACGAATTTTTTATTGATAAAAAATTTATATTTATTTATTTATTGTGATAATTATTTAGAATACAGGCATCACCGCGAAATTTGATAAAAATATACTCATTCAATATATTTTTATTCAAAATAAAAAAATCTGGCGGAAAAACATGGTGATATACTTCATGAAGTAAATTATTAAATGTAGAGTTGAGCTATGTTTGAAAACATTACCCGAGTGCTCCCATGTTACTTTATTCTTGTGTTTAACACTGAATAATAAAATAATACACGGGGCCACACTCGGATGACGTTTTCATTATGTAGCTCTAATAACTGTTCAAGTAGAAAAAACTCGTTTTTCTATTACATTCTCTCATTTCGAATGGAAACATATCAATATTTTTATCAAGTTTTGCGATAACATCCATTTATCATATTCTGAAGCTACATTCCAAGGAAAATTTTACTCTATATGCTATAGTATACGTTACATGTACTATATATTTTGAATGAAAATTTTCTTTGGAAACGAAGTTTTGGAACGTAGCCCTAAACGTCCTCTCGGAGAAAAATTTTATTCGAAATGTAGTATATATTATATATCCTATATATTTTGAATAAAATTTTCTTGGGAAAGTATGTTTTGGAATATAATATAATTTAAATAGATACCTCTATTATATTGGGTCATCTAAAAAGTATCCGCGGTTTTTTGTCACTAGATGTGTGTTGATGGTCATATATCTAGTGACAAAGTACCGCGGATACTTTTTAGATGACTCAATATTTATCCTTTAGTGTTCTATGTTTAAAGGTACTTTTTCATGGCGGCGATTAATCGCAACTTTAGCGATCGGAGGGTCACATGACGAAGGGTATGGTCAACGCAATGCTGCAAACACTTTAAAGCGCTTTTGAACTGGTCAATTTGTAAAATTCTTTCTTTTAATTGGTCCATCAAATATTTCAAAGCATTTGTAGCGAGATTTTCACCACAGCCTATATCACTCACAATACTTGGCAGTAAAGGACATTATGATTTGGAGCAAAAAGAATTGTAACAGGAGTCAATCGTAATATCTATAATCGCTACTTTTTATCGCGCATTTCATTTTCATGATAGCAAAAAAAAAACAGTGATCGATAAGTTTCGTCGCTAAATTTCGAGCGATTTAGCGATGCATGAAAAGGCACCTTTAGTCTTTGCACAAGGCATGTCGCTAAAAGTTGGATTAATCTAACTTTTCAACAGTGTTGCTGACGATAAAAAAATGGGCAAATCGAAGGAGAATTCAGTCACGTGATTATTTATCGCTGCGACAAGCGACACTATGAAATCACAATATAATCATACCCAGTAGCGATAGTGAACTTTTTTATGGCTGCAATTTTTAATGCGCATGTGTTGGTTTATACATTTAGAAATATGGCCTGAAATATAGTCTGTAAGAGCCTGTCCTATCTCTACTGTGCTCTACTGTGTACATTTCACAACATGGCGGTGAATCACGTGACCTAAGAACTCCTACATCAAAAGTGCCAACGATCAGTGTCGCTACTGTTTATTAGTCTATGACTCTATTGTGTATGATTATACTGTGATGAAATTGTATGTATGTACTTTCCTCTATCTGTTTTGTAAGTCTATGGGCATAGCTACTGTTGCGCGTCAGCCTGAAATGTTCCAAAGTCGTTTGCAGAACTCGCGATTTTAATAGGAGAAAGGAGGGTAAAGGGGACGCCGCAAATACACCAATTAGCTTGGTCAAGTCTTGCTGTTTCTGAGTTTTGTGACCATGGCGGATCCGCTGAGTTTACTGCGCCAGTATAATGTTAACAAGAAGGAAATAATTGAACGCGAGAACCAGATTATATTTGGCGAGTTCTCCTGGCCCAAGAATGTCAAGACCAATTATCTGACTTATGGGTGAGTGTACATACAGCAAAAACGGCGTCTTGGAATTACTTCGTGCGGTTACAATCTGTGCTTGACTGCCATCTCTAAAGCAGAGTAAGAGAGTCGGGAGAAAGAGGGAAATACGATGTATATACGAGGCACTAAAGCCTAACGATAGAGAAACAAATTCATTATAGATGTACTTTTGCCAAGTCGAGCTAGAAACATTCATCATGTGCCTTGTTACATCTGTGATTTTCCTCTCTAAAACATTTTTTAATTTTCTTTAGAGACTTAAGGTTTGTATTTTTTTTTGTATATTTCTAATCTTTTTGGATATTTTCTGTATATTTCTTAACAAAATTTATTTTCTTTTTTTATTGATGATGATCTTTATTACAGGATTGATTCTTCTAAAAAAAAAAGATTATACATGCACATTTGAAATTCAGATATATTTCGAGTGATTATACTTAAATATAATCTTAAAATCTCTTATTAGAGTATCACTCTTAGAAAAATAAATAGTGATAAAATATAAAAATTTATTGTTTGTGAAGATTTATTGTGATATAAAACAATGATACAGCAAATACAGCATTTTAGTTGTACACATTTGTGTCAACTTGTGTTATATTTAGAAAGCACTGAATTATAAGTAAAAACTTTTGTTTCAATGACCTTGATTTTGACATATGTTTTTAAGATGACTCTAAGTATATTTAAAAAATTTTAGTTGCTCATTTATTAAAAAGTTATTAATAAAGAAATTTTAAAATAAAACATGATTTGTAGTATAAATCCATATAAAATTTGCTTTGTATCAAAGTGATTGAAATAAACTCTAAAAACAAGAGTTTTTAAATATATGTTGATTAAAAAGACATTAATTAATTTCAAGAAATCAAAATCGCTTTAAAATTAAAATTTCTTACATTCTAATGAACAGTGTAGTCAGCCATCCGTCTTCTTTAAAAATTCTTTGTAAATTTGAATTTGAAAATCACAAAGAATTTTTAAAGAATATGGATGGCTGACTACACTGTTCGTTAGAATATAAGAAATTTTAATTAGACTATAAGAAAGTTTAGATTTATATTGAATTGAGGAAGACTCTGTGAGTTAAAACGTTTACGATGTTTTAATTTTAAATATATCAAATTTTAATTAATTATACATCTATTTTCTTTTGCTCGATTACCATTATTAGGATTTTTATAGAATCTTTGTAATCTAAACAACCACTAAGCAGTGGTTCATGTCAATAGATTCATGTCAACTTCAGAGGAAAAAAACTTTAAACTTTATTTCATAATATGATCTGATTTAAGTGTTTCATTTTTGCATGAATCATTTTTCTTTTTCTTGCAAAGATCTATAAAATCATGCTTGCTCTGAGGAAATTGCAGCAAAAGATATAACATTTCTTCTCTTATTTTTGCTTTTTTAGTTGAATTCAAAATCAAAACTAGATTGTGATAAATTAGATTGCGATTTTAAGTTCAAAATTAAACATTTATTTTTGTATGAAAAAATTTATAATGAAAGCGTTAGTATATATTACATATTTTATTTGAAGAGTTACAAAAATTGATAAGATAATAAAAGTATCTTATATTTTTTATAAAATGTAAAATATTTTTTTAGAAGGAAGTGCTGGAAATTTTATTAGAAATGTTGACCATATGTTTTGTTATGTCTATAATTTTTCTCTCTGAAAAATTCTTTGATTTTCCTGAGAAATTCCAAAACTTAGCATTTATACCTTTTTATGATACCTTTCTAAATTCTCTTTAACAAAATTTAATTTCTTTTTCTACTGAGCTTTAAATTGATCCTTAAATTTTACTGCTTAATAGTGTTTCTCAATCATTTTTCTTTCACTTGTAAATCTAGGAAAGGTAGGATCATGTTTGTTCTAAAATAGCAGTACAAAATTGTTATTTTCTTACCTTTGTTTTCTTAGTTGAATTTTAAATCAAAATTAAATTATGATACTTTACTTTAATTTAAAGTTTTTATAACAAAATTTATACTGAAAGCAGATACACAAGTTTGATTCCAAGTATAAAAGTAATCTCAGATTTATTGCATTTCTTTTTGAAAGAAAAAAAAAGTAATAAAATCCAAAGAAAAATTGACAAAATATTAAAATTGCTATGATATATACAATAAATATTTAATTTATTTTTCATTAGATATACACGTTTACATTAAATTGTAGGAATGCTTTTTTTAGTTATGACCGTATATTATATATTTTGTTTAAAAAGATATATAAAGATTGAAAATGATAAAATATTTATAATAAAAGTGTCTATTATTTACAAAATGAAGAAAAATCTCTTTGAGAAGGATACTTATATTTCTTTCTGTTTTCCAGATCCGGAAAAGAAGGGACACCCAAGGAATACTATACACTCGAGTGTCTTTTATTTCTACTCAAACATGTTCAGCTTACACATCCAGTGTATGTGCGACAAGCAGCCGCGGAGAATATCCCGGTGGTGCGTCGACCTGACAGGAAAGATTTACTGGCCTATCTCAATGGTGAAACTGCAACGTCAGCCGCCATAGACAAGTCGGCGCCGTTGGAAATCCCAACACAAGTGAAACGCGCCGCCGAGGATGGCTTAGAAAGCGGCTCATCGAAAAAACCCCGTTTCGAGGAGACCCACGTGCAAAAGGTGAAGGAGCAATTAGCTGCACGTCTGGATGCTCCTAAGGAAGCCTCAGTTACCGTCGATAATATCAAATCCCTCTCGGAGGCAATGTCAGTGGAAAAGATTGCTGCAATCAAGGCAAAACGTTTGGCGAAAAAACGTACTACTATCAAGGAGAACGATGATATTGGCATGGGCTCGGATCTACGCGTAATCCTCGACATGGATGTAGACGATACAAAAGACATCGTGTCCCGCGAACGTCAATGGCGAACGCGCGCCACTATCTTGCAGAGTAGCGGTAAGATCTTCGCAAAGAACATCTTTGCGATTCTGCAAAGTATTAAGGCACGTGAAGAAGGTAGGCAGAAGGGCCCAATCGTACCTACGCCCATGGTGACGCCGCGCTCGACACCCATGAGGCCTCTTCCACAACCAGCCGTCTACAATCGTTACGATCAGGAACGTTTCATCCGGCAGAAGGAAGAAACGGAAGGCTTTAAGATCGACACCATGGGAACGTATCACGGCATGACCCTAAAGTCCGTAACTGAGGGCACAAATCCCGCCGTGAGGAAACCCCCGACCAATCCGTCCGCCACGCCAACCTCTGGTTTACTGCCGACATCCGCCGCTAAACTAACGCCTCAGCAAGCCGCGCAGAACAAACGACCCAGTCGAACGCCCATTATCATCATTCCTAGCGCCAACACATCTCTCATTACCATGTACAACGCTAAGGACATCCTCCAAGACTTGAAGTATATTAGTAATGAGGACAAACGGTCGCAGGGTTGCAAGCGAGAGAATGAAGTGCTTCTTCAACGGCGGAAGGAAGGTGGTTTGACCGTACCTTATCGAGTAGTCGATAATCCACAAAAACTCACAAATGCCGATTGGGAGAGGGTCGTTGCTGTGTTTGTCATGGGACCGGCTTGGCAATTCAAAGGTTGGCCATTTGATGGTAACCCAGTGGAAATTTTTTCAAAAAGTACGAAAAAAATCTCTTTGTAGTGAAATATACATATATATATATATATATGATTATTTTTGCATTTTTATACTATCTTTTAGATTTTTCTCAGTTTATGGAAATAATGTGCCATAATTGATTAGGCGTTTTATTAAATTGCGAAGAATATACATAAAATATTGTAAATTTTAGTCTTTACTAAAAGAGAAAAACTCGATCACATATGTCATTTTTATTGTATTTTAAATGTGTGAGCAAAAATGTGAATGTTGTTTCTTCTTTCACAGTATGTGCGTTTCACTTAAAATATGATGAGATGAGGTTGGACACAAACGTAGCGCGATGGGCTGTCACAGTGATTGAATTGAGTCGGACAAAGAGGCATTTGGATAGAGCAGCATTAATGATATTTTGGGAACATCTCGATAAGTGAGTTATTAATACCCTATTAATTTAATTTATTATCACATACACATACTACTCCTAATATAATTTCTGAAATTAAACTAATAAATTATTTTTTAAATTTAATCTAAGCTTTTTAATTCTTATTGTTTTATGAATAGTATATTACGAATAGAGTTGAGAGAAATTCAAAAATTGCTATATTTAGAAATTATTATAAAACGTGAGATATTGGAACTCTTGGATCCTTAGTATTCTAGGACAGAAGTTAAATCCTTATTTTATATTTTGAGTAATCAAGATTTATTAATTTTTTAATTTGTATTTATTATCATTATTTTTTTTATGAAACTTGTTTTACCAATTTTTTTCTCTGTGTTTAATATTTTATTTTTATTTTGATATAACATTTTGATATTAACATAAAAGGAAAAAATATCATATTTTTTTCAATGAAATAACTAAATGTGGTATTTTGTAACATGGTATGTAAGTTTTTTATTAATAGGATAATAAAAATGCTTTAAAGTAATAACAAATCTGTTTAATTTAATAACTTATTTTAAGATTTTACTGATTTTTGCATTTTCAGTTCCAAAATCCTTTCTCCAGTTGGAAAAATACTCAAATGCATTATATTTTAATAAATAGAAATTGTATTTTCATGTCATATACACGTTTTGTGTTGATTAAAACAATGCATTTTTCTTAATTTTCCAAAAGAAAGATCTTATTAAACGAAATAAATTATGCAAGTTTTTTTCTCATTAAAAACATTTCATATAAATTATAATATATATAATTATCATAATATATGGAGATAACTACTTTTGCAAATGGAATACTCATATATATATTATATATATATATATATATATATATATATATATATATATATATATTTTTTTTTAAGCTATTCCATTAATCATCATTAAATCAATATCTTTAATAACAATAAGTTTCTATTTTTACAGGCATATGATCAAGAACAAGCCACATCTTCGTTTCTGAAATGATAAAGCGATTCAGGTTGCAGAAATGGCAATATATTGATCCCTGCGTCCCATGCTCCCATCGAATTTTTACCAGAAGATATAGGACCGTGAGGTTCTTTGCCGATGGCGTTGTGACGCGCGATTATTCGTGGATAAAGATATCTGCGATAAGCAATGTGATGTGTGACAACTGAATCGTTGTCATATTATGTTAGATGCGTTTACATTTTATTGTTGCTTGCACGAATAAAATACGAAAAAAAATTGCAACGAACTATGGGCCGGTCTCACTAATTCCGATTAGTCTAATCGGTCGATTAAATGTCAACTGTGATTGGTTAATTCTGCCGCAAATGCAATTGGTCAGTTCCAATATATCAATCTGTTGATTAAGTTAGTCGGAGTTGATGAGACCTGCCCTATGCCTTCTTTAATTGAAAAGTTAAAGCGGCTCTACATCGAGATTTTAGTATATTTTATATATGTAATGATTACACATATAACCAGATATTGACTCTCATTATTATAATTAAAAATAGAACGCTTTTTCCGTACTTAGAAGCGTGTTTGGATTTCCATCCGGGTGTTCCTCAGTCTTTGTTTAATATTCAGTAAACAAGTATGGAGTGATACCTGAGTAGGAATCTGAACATAGCTCAAATATGATCTTCGATAGTCCGGTGTGATCGAACTATGGAATATGTATATTGGGTACGTGAACGATTAGCATTTGCGCTAAATACTTGTCTCTAATGTAAATTGTTCTTCATTCTTAGTACCAGGTTGTAAATTATTTTTCTAAGTTTTCTGATCTCTTATTCTTAAAAGAATAAGTATCTCTCGACAAATTTTGTACTCACGAGATTTACAAACCTAGCGTTAGTTAACTATCAACATTTTGGCATATTCCAATATTTTACTCTCCATGAAAACTTAGATGTTTGTGACAAAATATTGGAATCTGATTTCCCCCACTCTATGTTTTGAGATTATACTAATGAGAATAGGAACAATATCTGAATATACTTATAAAATCGCACCTTTTTAAGCCATAAAAAATCAATCGATCATAGTCGATTATTTTTTTCTCATTCGATTGATCAATAAACTTAAATTTACTTCTATTATGTTTCGAGATTAAAAGCTCATTGTAGACGCCGCTTAATACTGTTAAGTTCTGATAATGATTATACTGCGTATTCAAAGCTAAATGCTTTATTCGAGGATCGAACAGAATATGAGTGTAAACAAATTTCAAGTGCCAACACGACGAAGGTTTGTCTCGTTCAATTTTTCAAGCAAGCGAGCAAGAGGTATTACATTTCCACGATCGATAACGGTATTAAGTTTCTTTGCGCGTGCTTTGTAATTCGAGACGCGACACCGCGAATCCTCTCAGGGGAGAAAAGACGGAGCGAGGATTCGCGAGGGGGAATTCGGTCTGTTTTTCTTGCACCTAAAACCAAAGCCAAAGTAAATCGCTCGCGGCTACGGTACGATTGACCGGCTGGCGTTGTTTATATGTGGTGAATCGAATATTTCTAACTAGATTACCGACGCTCTATTACTTCGACAAATACGATGGATTTCATTCTGTCCGATATCCTCTGTGCGATACCGTTTTTCTCCCCCCGAGCAACCACTTGAGAGAGAGAGAGAAAGAGAGAAAGAGAGGCAATTGTTGCGCGTTTCTTTTCAATTATTCCCCATTATGTATTTTTTCACGGAAAATTAAATAACACCGTTCTTTCTTTTGTACAACGAGTCAAAACTCAATTAATAATATCATAACACTGTAATTGGAACATACACTATATCGCTCAAAAGTTCACCTCGAAATTTTGAAAACAAAGTTTAATCAATTTTACTTATTAATATTGTAAATATACAAAAGTTTACGTTGTTTAAAATATAATAAGTTATTGTAATAGTGTATGTTAAAAAAATATAAATAAATTTTAAAAATAAAAATAGTATTTTTATTTCAAAATTATAGATTGCTGCAAACTTCTAAGCGATAATGTGTAAATAATGTAATTATAATACTTTTCAATTAAAGTAAATTTCGTATATAAATAGAAAAAAAAATTATGAAATGTTTCAATCCCTACATATATATTTTCTCCAACTTCTTTTATTTAGGAGAATTAATATTAAAAGACTATTCTGCAATCAAATCTACCGATACAGTTAGCTATACCTCTCTAGAGAAATACATTTAGGTGAACTTGTAGTTGCATTGCGTGCAATTGGGTTGCACACAAGGGATGCTCGGCAGCACAGCCGCGGCGGGTGGCAGATGATGCAATATGCCCGCCGATCTGGCAGCCGACAGCCGATCCGCCGCCACTTGGGCGCACATGTGTGCATCCCTCAGCTGCTGTTGCACGCCGGAAGTGAAGTAATTGTTGTAGCGAAAATTAAGAGCGACCGTCTCTTGATCGACCGCCGTTTTCGCAATCGGCAGGTCGGTCCCCTTGGCGAATTGCTCGGTCGGCACGATGTTCAGTAGACAATAACCCGCATCTCCGTAGACGTTTCTGGACAGACTGGTATAGATCGGTGCCAGCATCGTGCCGGGAATCTGTTGCTGTTGTTCCCCCATGGCGCTGTCAACAATCGTCTGCGGGGGCCGGAAGGCCGAGGATGTGTGGCTGATACTGGTTGACATCGCTGGCTCGGTGATGCCCAGGTTGTCGCTCGCGAAGTACTCGATTGCCTTGAGTAGATCCTGACCGCAACGTTGCAGTACCAGTTGCAGGACCGACAGCTTGGTATTCGGGAACAGGCGGGCTAGAGTTTCCACGGAGGTCTGAGATACCAGGCTGGTTTCCCTGACTCCCTCTAGCTTGCCGGCGTCGAAGAGGAAACTTCTGGATCTCGAAGAGGTTTCCAAGTTGTCCTAAGAGGAAATTATGTAGAAAAGGAAATTATGTAGAAGAATCTTTTAAAGGGAGCTTTCTAACAAAGTAACTTGTGGAAAACCAGTTTGTTTTCTAAGAGTTTTAAGGTTTGATTTTGTCTTTAGAATTCTAAACGTTTAGAATTTAAAATGGAATCCAATATGATGGATTGAATAACACAAAAATAATCTATTGATTATTGTAAAACTCAGTTTTATGAGTTCTTGGGATTACTGAATTTGAATACAATCTAAAAATATGAAAAGAAAGAGTATAAAGAACCACAAGATATAGTTAGTGATATTTAATTATTCTTGCATTACGAATTACAATAAAAACATTAAACGTTTCGGCCATAATCTGGCCATCTTCAGTAAAATTAATAATATTCTTAAGACGCAGAGTTACATCAAGTTGGAATAAAATTCAATCGTCGTGTGTTATAATTGTAAAAATTGTGTTAGCATCAATGCGACGCTGCTTCATATCATAATGTTAGAACGTCAGAAGTCATATAGTGAAAAGTGTAGAACGAGAATTTCCAGGTTCTAATTTACAATAATTTATTTTATTATTAATAATCTTTTAAAACGGAGTATAAAACAAAAGAAACATTACCTGTTTTACAGCAAAATAAATTGATGAATTACAAGTATAATCATTACACAGATAGAAATTTGTCGTGACACTATGTGTTGTTATTGGTCGTATCACATATTTTTCCGCTATTTATATCCATGAGTCAAATAGTTTAGAAAGTTCTAGAATTATTTATTAAGTGCGAGAGAGATCTTTCTTTAGAAGAGGAAGATAAACATCAGGCAAACCTTCAGTATCACTTTGTTTATTGATCCTACTTATTTGGTTTTTAATGTATATCATTTCTGAAATTCTTCGTTTCATCAATGATTGTTCTGTATCTAAAATTTCAATGTTATCCCAATCAAACTCATGCATTTCATTCACACGATGACGTGAAACAACTGATATCTCAGAAGTAGATTTCTTAATATCAGTCTTGTGTTCTTTAATACGAATTTTTAATTTTCTCTTAGTTTAGCCAACATATGACGATTCGCAATTCAAACAATTAATTTTATAAACTACCCCACAATGGTCATCCTTAAGCAAGGGATCTTTTCCTGTTTTTATAATCGTATTTAATTTATTCATCGGTTTATAAGGTCTATATTAAAACCATGAATATCTGCAAGTTTTTTGAATTTTTCAGAAACCTTGCTTAAGTATGGTATCGCGAAAAATTTTTTCTTGTTGGAATCATATTCATTATTATTTACTTCGCGATTTTTTTCTGGATTAGTTCTATTTTCCAAAGTTTTTATTCTATTGTTAATCGTCGAAAATACGAATTTGAGAGGATAGCCATTATTGAGAAGAGTGTGAAATGAATTAAATCCGAAATGTTCTTTTCATGAAATTTGGGATGGGACTACATTAAAATTCTATCAAGCTGCCCAATGATTACTCCCTTTTTATGTGCTAATGGATGATTCGAAAAATAATTTAAATATCTCCCCGAATTGGTAGGTTTTTTATACATATCAAAGATGATGCTTCCTTCTTGAATCATTATTTTAACGTCCAAAAAATTAATACCGTTTTCATCGCCAAAATCAACCGTAAATCTAAGTCTGTCGTGGTATGAATTAAATAAATCTAGAACCTCTTCAATCTTTTCCTCATGTACAGCTAACACAATGTCATCGACATATCGCAAATAAAACGGAGAGATGATATTATTTATAGTGAAAATTTCTTGTTCTAAGTCTTGTAAGACTATATTCGCTAGTATAGGCGATAGAGGAGAGCCCATTGGCATGCCAAAAATCTGCTTAAATATTTTTTTATCAAATCTGAAAAACGTGGAGTTAATTATGATCATAACTGCTTTAACAAACTCATGCAAAGGAATCGAAGTCTTATTTTCAATCCAGTTCCATCTACATTCAATGCTTTTTAATACTAAATCCCTAGGAATGTTAGTGTACATGGAGACCACGTCAAATGATATGATATTAAAATTTCTTTCGATAACTTTTCCATTAAGTTTGTCAACCAAATCATAACTATTTTTTACATAACTAAAATTATTATTATTACTATTATCGATAATTTCTTTTAAGAAGGTCGCCAGTGAATAAAAGGCGCTGTTAATGCAACTAACAATTAATTTTAGTGGATGACCTTCTTTATGAATTTTTGGCAGTCCGTAAGATCTCGGAAGTTCACTATCAGAAACATATAATTTTTGTATATGCTTGGGTCACTGTATCCCTTGTTTTTCCAATTTTTTAATAAGTTCCTAATTTCTAAATTTATTTTTATTAGTAGGATCTTTATCTATTACCTTATATGTCGTCTGATCATTAAGAATTTTATACATTTTCTCCCAATAATTTTCACGATTCATGATTACCGTAGTGTTTCCTTTGTCCGCTTTCATTGATTAACACATGATTAAAATCTCAGGATTCTCTGAGATGAATCATTTAACCTCTCTTATACTTTCTTGTATAATTTTGTTTTCAGCCGATTCCGTATCACAATTATTAATTGACTTGAGGATGTGGAATGTCTCATTTCTGACCGATTTACAAATTTCCTCGTCAGTTTTAAACAAATTATGTTCGATGTGTTTAATGAACTCACGTGTAATTTGTTCTTTGTTCGTTAAATTATTAGATAAATTAAAATGTTGACCCAATTGTAAAACTATTTTAGTTTTATTTGGAATGTCAACCTTACTCAGATTAATGAGCCATTTCTCGTTGGTATTTGAGATATCAAATTTTGTATTGAAGCTACCAGGATTGATCTTAATATTGTAAACCGAATATGTGTTATTTGATATCATTTTATTAAACACGTTTTTTGTAATCAAGGGTGCATTAGACAATCTAAAAATATCAAAATTCGAAAGGGTAATGAAAGAAGAACTCGTGTCACAAAGCTTACATTCACAAGCTTGTTAAAGTTTGGAAGTTAATGCACTTATAATCACTCGTTGTGATCCGTTTCTAAGGGTCAGTTACCAATTGTTTATGTAATAAATCAGCTTCAAGTAAAGTGAAACTGGAAATTTGATATTGCTTTTAGCAATGTTAAAGTCTCTAAAACTGAGTTTTATGATAATGAGATGACCCAAGCAAAACAATAAGCTATGATAATGTTAAATTACATTCAAATGAATCGTGATTGATCAAATGAAAAGTGATTTTTAACAATTATTTTGGAGCCATTTTAGTTATTATGCCATTTTTATGTTATTATGATTTTTTCTCTGCTTAAATTGGTTTTTTTTTTAATTTTGTCCACGCAATATTGAATCCGTCATTTTAAGTTTATCTTTGACGTCAGATTTGAATATAAATCATCATTATTATTAGTTAAATTAATCCAATAGTCAAGTTACATGAAAACAATAAATAAAAAAGGAAATATAAGTAATCGCACGTTCTCAAAGAATTAATTAACAATGAATCCAAATTGACTTGTCACATTTTGTTATTTTTTTCTGATGATTCTGTTTTGTACGTACGGAACAGTTTTGAACACGAGCAGGTAAAGCGTCATCGGTCGATACACGTGGAAGATCATTGGTATCCTCAGAAATTCCGTCAAGTTTCTTTGTAACGGGAGTCGCATTTTCATTTTGATCCACCATAGATTTCGGCTCAGTCACGGACATTCCGAAGATTTTGCCTGGCGGAAGTCGATCGAGCTTCTGTCCGGTGGCCACCTTTGCCATTTTAAGAGCGATTGCGTCCTCGGCTGCCTGTTGTCTCTTCAGAGCAACCTTCCCGAAAACAACTGTTTTAATCCATTTCCAAAAAAAAATTTAATTTTTTCTAATATACTTATTTCTTAAAAATTCAATAAATTTTAACAAAGACATAATTATCTTACGTATTTTGCACGATTCTGGTAAAAGCAAAGAAAGATATCGTGAAAGAGAAATTGATAATACTAGAGAATATATATATTATATATGTATACAAGGGAGAGTGGCCTAAATCAGACTGTATTCCAAATAGGACCTTTTTAATTTAAATGAATTCGATTAAGCAGATTTGCGGGCTATTTATAATGTAAAGTCTTTATAAGACATATGACAGCAGTTTGATAGTTCTCTGTCATAGCATTCATAAAATAGACGCAAATATGTATTTTCAGAAATATGTATTGCGAAAATTTTTTTTACAAAGAAAATCTTTGTAAATTATTATTTAATAGGTTGTTAAGAATTTAGAAGGTAATTGATTTAAGATAATTAAAGAGTATAGAATTCAAAAATATCAAGCGTTTTGTAATCATTTTTGCGGTTTATTGTAAAATTTGTTCCAAAATTCGGAAGGAATTAATTTTTTAATTATCTTAAATCAATTACCTTTCAAATTTTTAATACCTTTTAAATAAAATTCGTGCCCAAATCGGACCTACAATACAGTAGATAACTTATAGGCTTGGTTGTAGTACTGATGATCAGCCGACCAGATTTGGTCCAAAGAATTAAATCAATAAAATATCAGACTCAGATTAATAGAGTTTTATTGATTTCAATTTTAATAAAATATAAATTGTCATTAATTTTTTTTCTGAATAAAATTTTTATCTTAGACTGTGTTAAATTACTCATTTTTACTCAATACTAACAAAAACACATTAAAATATTTTAAAATTCTATCTAAAAATCAATAAAAATAGGAATGTCTGATTTGGAACTATTGGTTCTAAATTGGACCGGAAAAAGTATTTCTATATTTTCCATTATAATTAAATATAGGCGAGAAATACATCAAAATGGTCTAAAGCAAAAATGAAGGAAATTAAATGATTTTTCCAACGGATCGGTTTTACGATCCGACTTTATTTACGCCTTATAGAGAACAAAAACTACAAAATATAGGTCCTTACTCCATTCTCCCTTATATATACAGATTTTTTAAAATACATGAATATAAGAAAAAATATTCTAATTGAAAATATTTCCATATGCTGAAAATAGTTCATTAAATATTAAATATTAATATATGAATAATGTATACCTATATCTATAATAAATAAGTCCCTTAAAATGTATAAATCTAACAGAAAATATCTCGATATAAAATATTTCTCTCTAGACATTAGAAATAGATAATTTAAAGTCATATAAAATAACAAAGAGGAGAACGAGTAAAAATATGGTAATAAGTAAAAATAAGTAAATAAATAAGTAAATAAATAAGTAAAAATATTCGTATCGATTCATCGAGTTCCATGCTATAATTAATATGGCGAAACATTCAACGTATATAAAGATTCTTATACATAGCGCATAACAATCGAATCGTGATGGATCATGATTGCGTTTGACTTATAAATGGACCTGTCGCTTATGTATGGGCCGCATTTACCACGCTGTTATTCCAAGCTGGACCACCCGCAATAATCTTTCACGTCGCTGATGCTGGAGAGAATCTACTAGGCCAGCTTCATCCCATTTTCTTGTCGATCTCCGTACGATCACCAAAGTCCGAAAGAGATAACTATCCGATTTCACTCGGGACGGGTCAATATATCGCCATGTGTTTCTCTCTCCTCTGCTTGTTACAAAAAAGCATTCGCTACAAAGTTTTATTTAGGGAAATACGTCGATGAGTCATACGACATAAAATTCAATCAGTGTACAATTAATATTGCGATTTATATTAATGATGACGTGTCCTCGATGTTTATTAAAGAATAATTTATTCCATGCTCTTTGAAGTTTATGAGATTATATTATTATATTATATAATAATAAGTGTCAATTTCTTGCGGTACAAACGTAAAATTCAGTAAAAACTGCGTATCAACATTTCATTATACATAGATACGTACTCTGTAAAAAAAGTATCTAAAATTACATATAAATAATATATAAAAATCACACAATTTATAGTGAAAATATATAAAATTGTACTTTTTTATAAAAATTAATATTTTTATCTCTAATTGTGTAATATATCTTTATATTAGAAAAATACAATAACAATTTATAATTTTTATAATTTTTATATATAGCATTTATACTATTTTATAGTTTTTGTATGTAAATTTTTGCAATATTATACATATAATTCATAATAGTAACATCACACGTAATATATTTGCATTTTTTTGCATCTTTCGTACATATCGACAGCATTGCTTATGAAACAATTATATGTAATTTGTTGGCGAATTATCATGTAAATCTATGAACTTAATTTTAATTGTAAATTTGTTTTTGTAAATTTGTTTTTGCAAATTGTTTAATTACTATAAAGAAGAATAATTTCATTTGTAAGTTATAAGTACTTCACTTGCCTGTAGTGTAACATTGTGTTACATTGTATGAATATACATCTTTAACTGTGGACTTTAAAATTAATTATTGTTATTGCAATATTACACGAAATTTTTTAATAGTATATGGAAAGAACAGTTTTGCCGAAGCAAAGGAGATTGGAACGTTGGCACAGTTTTCACAATTTTGGTTCCCAGTAGCGCATGTTGATTTACACTTGTAGAATATTAGATACGTTTAGGAACTGTATATAAACATATATAAAATAATTAATAAGTGCTACCTGAACTTTTTAAACAATTAATTATTATGTTTAAAATGTACTAACATGATAGAGGGAACTTCTTTTCTTGCCCTGATAAATTGACACATTAGATACATATTACGGTGTAAATTGCCTTTATAATAAACTTTATATTTTTCACATTAATGAAAATACAATATAAATAAACAGTAAATATGTATTTTTTAGTAAAAATTGTATCTTTTAAAATATTATTTTCTAATAATCAAATAGCCAAATGTTATATGTTACAGAAAAACAAATTATTTTAGTTCTAACTTATTTTAATGTAGAAGTACACACTTTCGTTAGACTTTTATGGGTATTTTCTTCGGAGGTACCAAAGGGTTTACGGATTATCGTGATCCATTGCTAATGCCAACGTTTCGCGTTATTTCGCGAATCTTATCGTTCACTCTATCAGGACGAGGAGCGTAACTGATATCTGGAGACACGGTAGTGTCTCGGAGTTACCTTTTCATGCCGACGCTCGACGCTCATTTTCGGCGTCAAAATAAGTCACGTGATAGAAATTGACGAATATCAAGCATTGATTTTGATCACGTGACCTGTTTTGACACTGAAAATGAGCGTCAAGTGAAAACCCAGCCTAAGACAAGCGAAGTTTAGATGAATGATAAGAAATCATTTCACGAAACGTTGGTACTAACAACGGATCACGACACGGCGATAATTTGCAAACTCTGACACTTTTAATATAAAAATATTAAATATAAAGCGTTTCGTCAGAATTAAGTTGTATTCGAATGTTCACGCGTAGTACAGCTAAATTTTCCTTAAATAGAAAGCCTGAAATTACCTCATTTCTACATATGTCTGATTTTAATCATTTCATTACAACAATTTTACTGTTATTCAAAATAACATATCATAACAGACAGACTTGTCTAGCTAAATTTTTTAATACTTGAGCAAAACTATTCTTTCCGCATACACACACACACACACACACACACACACACACACACACACACACACACACACACACACGCACGCACGCACGCACGCACGCATATATATAAATAATTCCAATAATATCTCTTTGAGCTGTTGATATTACTTTCGACAGCGTTAATCATCGTGGATCAACCGAGTTCACGCGCGGCGCAAAAGTTTCCGCGGCAAAATTGCGCGGTGCACCGGCGATTATTGCCGGATGGACGGTCGTGAACGCATGTTTTATTTGACCGCAACCACCCGTGTGAGTTTCTCGGTCTGTCCGACTATTTTCGTTCCAAGATACAGGGGGTAGCGTTTAAACGCCGCTCGCTCCCGCGCGCTTACCGCATCGAAAGTCTCGCCGCAAACAAAGTATCGAGTGTCATAATGCCTATGCAAACAGAAATGAAACGCTATATCCCGAGCGTTAATGGATTTAATTTATCTCGCCCCCTCCTGTCGCTCCTGTCTCTTCTCTCGGGAACGAAGACCGCGAGATGCGTTATGCATGCGATGTCCGAATTTCGATCTGGTCTGGCAATTACACGGTTCGCATTTGGCTGTTTGTGTTAAGAGAAAATAAATCCTTGATTATCGGAAAAACGCGAGGAAACCTCGCGTTTGACCTTCCGGAGCTGATGCCAAAATCTGTAACATACGCTGTCCATTTAATTTACGTAATTAAGAGGTAGATATGTACAATATTATAAAGAAAACTAAATTTTTTTGTCATTTTTCAACAAAGCGGTTTATAATGGATCCATTAGACCTATTGTCAGCTCCGGGGAGTAAACATATAGCAATCGATATAAAAATAATGACGCACTGATTGCTCACTTTCATTAATTAAGGAACCAAAAGGACATAAAATCTTGTACAAAATTTTAGTATCTATATTTAGTAGTAAATATATTTTACTCAAAACATATTTTAATAAAAATAATCAAAAAATTTACAGATGTATAACATAAAGAAAATTGTTTAATATTTATGACATAAATGAGAGTGGATTCAGTAGATCCACCGTTAAATAAAAATCATGACACACAAAATTAATCATCCCTGTTAAATGTTGAATTAAGAATTCCAATCCATGAAAGTGTTGACAGAAGTTGGAAATTTTTATTCTTATATACGTATTCGTTATCTCGCCGATTTTCTATCATTTGTTCCATTTTGTGGGGGAAAGAGAGAGAGAGAGAGAGAGAGAGAGACGCGATTCTCTTTTCATTAAAGGGATGCAGAACATGACGATAACGAGCTCCGATCGAGTGTGTCTTTAAATACCGAAGGGTGAACCGTGCGAAATAAAATATCGGAAGCATGTTAATCACGCTCAACTGGGCGTGCAGCGAATTGACATTTTTCTTTCACATTTTCCCTACACGATCCACTCAAAGCGCGGAGATAACATGCTCGCGCATACTGAATTAGTGACGGCCGGCATGAACGGGGCGAGATCCGTGACATTTACATACATTCGCGGATACATGATCGCGCAGATTTGACATTTCGGATCGCGTCGTTCGTATAAACTTTCTAATATTAAACAGCGAGGAGACTCGTAAAACGATACAAATAAATAATGGCACCGTTGTTGGTAGAACGATGTTACTTTGTCCGTTATTTTGCATAAATAAACAAAGAGAAGAATTCAGGGAGAATGCGTGCTAAGAAATATGTAAGATATTGGACAAAAAATCGAAAAGGAAAGACAAATGACAAATTGGATCAGACTCATAGGGAAAGAACGATTCTACTAAAGTAGCTAAAAATTTAACTAGATACAGATTTTGAAAATAATTTTGTCAGTCTATTTGTAATATTGCTTATCATACTTGAGTTTCTTACATAATTATTTTGATGAAGGAACTAAAACAACTTAAAAGTTTTCAAAAAAAATTTTAGTTCGTGATCACTTACTTTCAAGTTATAATTGTTTGAATTTTACATTTTTGCATAATTACACTGCAAAATTCAATAAAAAAAATCATTTTTTTTCCTCTTTGAAATATTACATACCTCGAAGATTTTCTCGCACTGAACACGACACTGTCGTGAAAATTTGCGTAGCACATCCAATATATACAGGGTGCGTCACCAAAATCCAGACATATTTCAATTTAAATTTTCCGCTATATTGTGTCTCCGCCAGAGGTTGTTGTTGGCGTCCGAGAAAGCCTCATGCTTCTAGTAAACAATCATTCTCAAAATGGCCGCGATGTTGAAACCAAGTGCGGAGTATAATCGAAGAGCCGATCATCGAAAGCCTTTGCGCTGGGCGCTCAGCAACGGAAATAATTCGGTTCTTTGGATACTCAAGATCAACCGTTTATGACGTTGCGGCAAAATATACGGCTTTAGAACAGTCCAACGAAGATTCCAGTATGCCAGTGAGGAAGAGTCACTCGAAAGAATGCACGCGAGGACTCCCGCAGTCGTTGAAATGCTCAAGCGCTGATTTCGGATGACTCAGGACAATCGTTGCGAAAATTAGCATCGATTGTTGATGTAAGCGAGCCAACAATGCGTCGGATTGTCGAGAAGGACCTTCGATACAATTCGTACACATTAAAGATACGACAGATGCTCTCTGAGGCTGCCAGGACAAGCCGAGTTGCTCGCCTCGGCTCCATTCTGGTCTCCCAACAGCTCAGATTTAAATCCCTTAGACTACTACGTATGGAGCGTAGTTGAAAGGGTCACAAACAAGTTTCGGCATCCCAATGTGACGTCATTAAAGATTGCTATTGAGGCAGCATTCATCGGCATGGACAGCGCTACGTTACAGCATGCCTGCGAACGCTTCAGACTGAGAATAGAGATCGTCATTCAAGTTAATGGGAGATATATCAAATAATTGTGCTCTATAGGGATCTCTTAAGTGTCATGTAAAAGGATTTTTTGTAATATTTAATTTTTCATTAAAAACATTTTGTTTAAAGAAATTGTTCGATTTGTCCGGATTTTGGTGACGCATCCTGTATATATATAAAATTTCAATAAAATTATTTTTAAATCTATGTAAATCTTTTAAATCTAACTAAATTTTTAGGATTACTTCAGCAAAGTCGTTTTTATCCTTACTGACTTACCCTTATTAACTTTCAATACGATGATTTTTCGGTCCTTTATTATATACAATAGGTTATTCGTGTCTCGGATTAATTTTCATTACTTAATTTTTATACAAATATACAAAAATTCTTAAGTGATTCTTACATCTTTAACATTTTTAGAAAGTTTTAATGTTGTATGTGTTTAAAAATATCACATATAAATGTTATAATTAATTACTTGGTGCTTCTAATATTTCAAAGAAAAGAAATGCGCACGAATAACTCAATCATATGTATTAAGAATTGAAAAATTAATTGATGCATTATTAGCACACTAAAAGTGCTCACTTAATTTTTTAATAAATTGTTTTGATAAAAAAAAATCATCATTTTCATTACAAATGTGATTGATTTCTTAATGTCGGTATACATGAAATATAAAGTGGCTGCCAAAAATTCTCGACCAATGAATAATTTTATTGTATTGCTCAGGCGAGAAATTTTTACGAATAAAGATTTATACAAGAATTTTAAAATATTCTAGTATTTAAAATATTAATTCTCAAGTTAATTATAATAAGAATTCGATTAACTAATAAATAAAAAAATAAATTAAAAAACAAATGGACCAAAATTATTATAAAATTATTATGTATATTGACCGGAAACTATTGGTATGTATATATATATATAAAATTTGTATACATACAAAGAATTTATTTTTAGAATTAGTTGAAGGATAGAATATTGCAAAATCGAATTTCGCAATTTCCATGTACGGCTTACCTGTGCAGCCATCACTCGCTGCCGTTCGGCGATCAGGGAACATTTCGGACACAGACATTCCCGGTAACGACATTCCCGCTTGTGACCCCGCAACCACGAGATGAGGCCGTGATTTCTGCAACGGGCACACTTCGGTCTCCGCTGTTTTCCGATCTCCGTTCCCTCGTTGTTTTCGTTATTCTCCGACCTGCTCCTGCTCTTACCACGGAGCATGGTAGCGTCCCACACCACAAGAAATCAGTCAATCGTTTCTCTTTTTCTATTTACTCGGCTGCTCACATTGCCCGGCACGGGCAATCTCGTTGTAGAATCGTGTCAGAAAAGAAGATCCAGCAATTATTTTGTTTATTTACTCGCGCACGTCTCCGTTGATCGTCGGAGGAGAATTCGAGCAGCAAAAACGTCTGCGTTGAGATTTTAAATCCTTTCGAAATGTACGTCTACACAATTTCTCTTGGTGAGCCGTTATAGAAAATTAATAAACTAAATATCAATTTTACAAAATGTATATTTATTATCGATAATGTAATATATATATATATATATATATATATATATATATATATATATATATTGATAATATAATTATTATGATATTATATGATAAAACTATGGAGTCTTTATCAAGCGAAAAGTTTAAAGTTTCCGAGAGCAAGAATCACGAGACTGGAGATTAAGATTGGCACGTGGCGTTTCCGCGCGCGATTTCTTGGCGATTGTTAATTTAGAACTGCACGAAAAGAGAACCGGAGCAATCTAATCGCCGCGTCGGCGAGATCTCGTCTCTTCCGGCTTGACGATGGACCTCCATTCGATTGGCCGCGGATGTGCGGGTGTACCGGGCGTTTAGGCTCTTCCATGCGATTCCGCGGCGGATCCCCGGAGCGGAGGAAGGTCGAGAAGACAAACAGCGGCTGGACCACCCTTCTTCGACGATTGGTTCCGTTGTGTTTACTCTTATCGCCACTCCTACTACGAGACGAGACTCGCATCGCAGGGTATCGCAGTATCCGAGTATCGCAGGGTATCGCGGATACTCGCTGTTGTATGATTTTATCTCATTTTTCCGCGTTACTTCGCAACGAGGATACGCCACGCCGCGAATTAAAAGGGAAATTAATGGGTCGTGTGAATAAAAGCCAAGCAAACGTTATCTCGTCGCAGATACAAGCAATTTTTAAAAAGTCAAAAAAATTTCTCGCTTCTCGATGTTTATATTAAGTTTCTCAGCACATTTTTATATGAGAGAGAGAGAGAGAGAGAGAGAGAGAGAGAGAGATAAATGAAAAATTAATTTGTTGAATAAAGATTGATTACATACAGAAATACTTAATTTTCATTTTTCCAAGAAAATTTTATTATCCAGAGAAAATTAAAAAG
The DNA here is from genome assembly GCF_024713525.1 of Acromyrmex echinatior. Classification (NCBI taxonomy): domain Eukaryota; kingdom Metazoa; phylum Arthropoda; class Insecta; order Hymenoptera; family Formicidae; genus Acromyrmex; species Acromyrmex echinatior. The sequence goes on along the minus strand of NC_141864.1, from coordinate 12,435,694 downwards.
ATATATATAATTATCTTTTTCTTCTTAGAAGAATAAATTTATAATAAATTTAAATATATAAATAAATTTAATAATAAATTTTAAAAGGTAAAAAATGTTTTTATTTCTTGATATTCTTTTTATATTAAATCTAACTTATTTTTACGAGAAAGATCAAATCGAACTGAGATGTGCGAGAAATAAAAATTAATTTGAATAAATATCGATAACGTTAAAATATTTAATTCTTACTTCTTTCCAAGAAAAATTTAGATTGAACAAAATTTTAAAAATATTTCTTTTCCCGTTTTAAAAAATAATAATACAAAACTTTTAGAAAAATTAGAAAAAAATAATTAAAAGTCTTACAAGGGAAAGACGTGCAGAAGTGGAAACGCATTTTTTAAATGCAATTTGTTGTAAAAGATAATTTTTCGTGCAAAGAATCTTAAATCTTAGCTTTAGACACTTTTTAGATTTTTCAAAAGCTAATAATAGAGGAAAGATTCCTATTATGAGAACCGAGTTCATTTTGGATAAATGCTAAAACTTTATGGGCAGAATTTAAAAAAATAATAGGTCATTTTGAAAGGAATAAGCTTTAAGATAATGTTATATAAAATTTAATTTAATTCCATTTTTTTTAAATTAAAAAAATATAAAAAGTGAGCAAATCCCAAAGTCAAAAAATTGTGTTCCTAATATGAGATGTCCCGAGAAATCGATAGTAAAACGCAAAGTATATCAGTATTGTAACTAAAAAAAACTTTATTTAATATTTCTTAAATACAAACAAACACAGCCAGGATGTGCGAAAAATGAGTATGCGATACATTATACCCAGAATTCGCCTTCAGGTAGTTTGAATCAAGTATCGCAGAAATAAGCAGTCGACGTTCATTTCGGTTGTTCTTTTTATTATAATACAATAACTTTAGCAACGATTTTCACTATGATATCGAAGTATGGATTATTCCATATTAGAAATACCCTGGGTATCTCATATTACAATTTCCACGCCTTACGATTTTAGGATCATCAAATCTAATTTCTAATTAAGCAATTCAACATATCTTGTATTTTTCTATTAGTACAACCTTACTCTATCACTACATGAAGAATTTATTACCAAATATTTATTTGTTAAATAATAAACAATGTTTAAAGGCTCAATTCAATCAAACTTGAAGACATCCAAATTCTAAAATCTTTTTTTACAATGATTACCAGGCATGATCCAATAATGAATTTTCTACTAAATAATTTTCGATTCAAGAGCAATAAATTCATAGTGGAACCAATAGATAACGTCTATTAGTTTAGCAAAAACGCCGCTATCTCATAATACGCGCCTATTTCATAATAGGAGGCTTTCCTCTAATAGAAAACTTTGAACTCAGATTCAAACTTGGCAAGATGATGAATCTCAGAAAAAGAAGGAAAAATGTTAAGTATTATAATATTTTAGAATCAATTGACTTTTTTTCTATATACATAGGTAATATAAGTACAATCGGGATTTATATTTCATCGGACTCGACTATGCAGCAGTCACCAACATTGTACTTATGGGATCGCATTAATCTAAACTACATTTATATCGTCTATACATCATAAAAATGACCCTGAAATATTGTAATAATATTTAACCTTCTCTCTCTTTTCCATTATATTTATTATTTTGCCAAGTTAATCGTTCGGAAATTTTTGTATTTACTATTTATTTTTAAAAAACTAAGAAATGTCTAAAGTTATGGTTTAGAATTCTTAATATGAGCATAAAGGATTATATTATATATGTATACTCTTTTTCAACAAACCTCATTTCAAAAGCACGTTTTAATTTTTTAGTCTCTTCTCGTTAAAGAAAAACTTTTAAAGATTAATAATAATAAATTCTTTAATTTGGACTAAAATAACGACGTAGATGTGTCTGTATTAGAAATTACGCTACAATTAAAAAAAAATCATACGTAAATATATTTTTATTCTTAAAGTTTTTGTTTTACAATCGTATGTAATTGTCTGAAATATTTGATTTCCATTTAGATAGTAAATGTAGTTCTTACTTAATAAAGTCCAACAGATTTTTTTTGTTTATTTGTCTTTGTTATCGTATAATGTTAATAAAAAATGAACGAATGGGGCTAATAAGCTAATCACAATACGAGGCTATGATTAATTTAGTGACGACTCTGATAGTATCTACTCTTAAACTTCTTGGAATGAAATCTCACTATAAAAGAGTGAAAATACAGTCAGTTTTGAAAAAGAGTGAAAATGTTTCACTTCTTGAAAAAGAATGACAATATTTCATTCCTCTAAAGAGATTTAGATACAATACCTCAGTGGAATTGTAAATGTTATAAGTTTGGTTCCCTCACATCCAATCTCGATAAAACTAGGTTCATTCAATGTATTTTTGCTCGATACAAACGAATTTAGCAAAAAGAAGCATTGTTCTGCCTTGCGAATCAAAATATTAATCGTTAAAGTTTATTAAGTGAGAAAACCTGTCATTCGCTACGCCTTGGTAAAGATAGGATTTATATCCGATCAATCGTGATGCTCTCGCAAGGTATAAGGTTAATAATAGAAAATGATACAAATTTACAGAAAAACGGTACAAATTAATAAAAATCCTATCGTTTTTCAATTGTTTTCTATCAATTTTTTTACCAGGACGATCTCACTCTGTTCCATACATAACTGTATTTTCACTCTCTTTGAAATTTCACTCAAAAGAATTCAGAGAGTATTCTTTTTTATGATGCAATAATTTTTGTAGTTTTAATGAATTTTAATAATAAAAATATGCAATAATAGTTATATTATTAGGTGTTGGAATTAATTCGTAGCGTTTTTAAATGAAAGAATGTTATTTATTTCACATGAGCATTAAAAAATACATTAATGAAAGTACTTCCCATCACTTGTAAAACGCTACGAATTAATTCCAACACCTAATACAATATAAGAAATTTTTCATGCATGAATATGTATGAATATGTATAAACATACATAATATAATAAATCATACTATATATTTATGATCATTTATACATAAACATGTATAAATATTCATAACATATATAATTTTATATGTATATATATATGTATATATATATGTTCATATATCCTTCTTTCTTTTGTAAAATTACTTTTAAGTGTAATAAAAGTATTGTAATAATAATAATGTGAAAACATTAAGAATAATTAAAAAGATAATTTTGTGAACATGTATAGACACATTCTAAATAAAGGGTAACTCATTATGTTTATTATAACCGTAATTCGGATAACGATTCGGATTAGATAAATTGTTATTTATCTAATAACAAGGTACAAAGTTATACTTTTTTATTTTATAAATATGTTTGTGTTTAAAATGCATTTTTATAAAAGTTTTATAATCACATTTATGTTTAAAATACATTTTTATGAAAGCTCTGTTGATATATAAAGATTAAATATACATTAACCTTCATTTTAATAATGTTAATCAAATTACTCCATACCATTAGTCACCTTACCCCGGTCCCGGGGCTAGTTCAATCAGATAACTATATGAAAAAAAAACAATGCATTAGAAAAATTGTTTTTTTCATTATCAGTTATCAGTTTTTTCTTATTATTAAAATATTATTAGATGGTCAAATGTAATAACTGGTGTAGAATTTATTTTTTCGATAAGTCTCTTAATTTCGTCTGTAAAAATTCGAAATTGAAAAATGAATCTATTATCCCCGGTCTCGCTTATAAATATATAATTGAAGAGCAACTTTGCATTTTGTCCAAAATGTATAATTTTCAAAAAATTAGAGAAGAAAGTTACAAGAAAATTGTGCACTTTATAGAAAATAACAATATGCCAATCAATAGGATGTGATATGTTAAACAAAATTGCTAAACAATTGCTACAAATGTTAAACAAATGCATTTTGTTTGTCTCTAGTTAAAGGCCATAATGCACTTCGAATGTCTAGGTTTTTTTTAATATAAATTGACGATAAAAGCTTTCTGAACATTCTAGAATAATTTATAATATGAATTTTTCAACACTGAATACTATTCAGCCATCTCTCAAAAAATGAAATTTTGGACAAAATGCATTATGAAAGTTTATTCTTCAATTATTATTATTAATATTGTAAAAATGAAACTGCCATAATTATTTTATCATGCAATTGTAGTCACAAATGTCACACTTTTCTTTCAGAAGTGTACAGTATCGAATTTTATGAATTTTTTGCAGGAGTTAAGCGACGAGGAATGTGAACAGGATAATTCGAGAAAAATGAACGAAATGCCAAGAATCAAGATCATTTAATTCTCACGAGTACAGATTCGTAGCTGATTTAACGATTCTTCGGTTGATAATGTATGAGCAAATTTGTCGCAATAACAAGCCTATTATTTACCTCAGCATGTATTGGTCACTTATTTAAATAGATAATTAGACACCCTTTGCGCGATTCTCTACGTGCACTCTCACAATAATTGTGTGAAACATGTGTATTTAGCGTGTATAGAGTGGAAACGCACGTATTTCTCCTTCACCTTCATTTTCATGTATCTTTAATGTCTGAAGGAACTTTACACACCGCTAAACGTTTGCCTGTTTCCATTTCAGTGGCTAAAAACCTTTCGAACTTTTAGATTCCGATCTCGATAACGTCGCGAAATCGATAAAGATTAAGAGCCATCGGATAGATATTATTTTAAAATAGAATAACTTCCCCCTGGAATAAATCCGACACTTCGAATCTTATAATTAAGCATTTCGATCGATAATTGAATACGTAAATCACTATATAAATGTCTAATGAAAGGGACACAAATGCAACGAAATCTAGATTTCTCCTCGTTTTGCGCTATTATAGAAAGACATGATCACAATTCCGGCATTTTTATTTTTCAACAATAATATTCACTTACTATTTATTTTTCTGCACACTTCTATTCCTTAGATAGAGTTCAACAATAGATTTTCCAAAATAGAAATCGTATATATTTAATGAAATAAAATAGAAATTATTAGTTTCATTTCAGTCGCGTCGTGTAGCTCAAAAACTGCAATTTCCAGGTTCGAAAGGCTTCGAGTGATCCCTGCTTATAATCAAGATTTCTTCCACACGTGACTTTCCTCTCCATCTCGCGTTTGTGTCTCCTTTATATTTTGTGTCTATTACTTTTATACTTTATTTGTTCGCATTCTTCTCGGTTTTATATCGGGTTCACAGCAAGCAATTTGCAATAAAGCGTTGTGTGTCATTTCGTCGCGCGATTAACGGAGATTAAGAAAAGTAGCTTTAACAAATCATTAGTCACTTACAGCAAGCTTAAGCCTAAGCAAATGTGCGTCGAGGCGAATTCGTATCTTTCAAATATCTCTAAACTGCTGTGCGAATTTGTATCTTATTTATAAGCGAGGCTATGTACTTCGCGATACGATGAAAGTTCAATGTAAAAAAATGCACAAATCTTAATTCAAAGGCGTTTGGTTCGAATGCCTTTATCGAATAGTTCTTGAATTCGAATAAATTTTTGTATTAAAAACGACAATTTTGTTCAAGAAGGTTTCGGCGATTATCTTAACTATACGAAATATAGTTGATTAAAATCTGTGAATAATACGAACTTTCCTCAACGAACGTAACGTAAGTTTAGCAGCAAGAACGATCGCTCACAATCGGCGATATTTTTGTACAGGAGAGCTCGTTGCATTTTTAAAAGCGCATGTCAAAAACTCACCACCTCACTCGCTTCGGATGCACAATCGACGATATCTTTCTCTTTCCATCCTATTTCTCTCGCCTTTTTTTTTGTTTGTTGATATGATTTATTGATATGGTCCGTCGTAAGTAACACTACTTTGTCGTTATTACTTTGTTATTTGTGCGAAGAGAATTTAGGAGAAGTTTGCGCTTACAAACGGCAACAAGAAAATGCGCAACGCACTTATGGAACGACTCTTCGGGCCGGATTTTATTTTTTTTCTTTTTTTTTCTTTTTTTCTTCATTTGTAAGTACGTATTTAACTATCACGTGATAATGGAGATCTCTTGCAATTCGTGGTTGGAATACGCTAAACGCTTGTGCCGCGATGGCGATGGGTCATACAAATAAAATGGAGCAAACCTTTTTTTCTTCAACAGATTTGCATCGCCTTTTACAGACAGCTTTGAACTGCATAAAGCAAAACGTTTTCTTTTTTTACACTAAAGGCGAAAATTAAAACGCTTCTGCTTTCGTTGCTAGGAGCAATCACTTCGTTTTTATTAATATGACCCAATAAACACTAATTAATTGTACATATAATATTAATAACAAGTACAGATACATACAATAAAACGATAATTTTTCATCTTTATTTTATAATAATAAGACAATGTAAGGATAATAAAAAATTGCTGCGACAATTAGTAGCTTTTTTTCGGCGTTTATCGTATTCAAAGCTACCGTACCGCAAAATTCCCCGATAACGCAGTATCAGATTCGACATCGTTAAGATCGCATTGCGTCAACGAAAACGTTTTAATATCACTCGAGATCCTTATATTCTTATACTTCGGCTACTGTCGTGATCGCGATGCATTGTGTGTTTCGTTTCATCACCGGATGTGTGTACGTATGTGTGAGTGTGTGTGTGATGACATAAGTTTACATTTGCTTTCGATGATACTTTATCGTTATCCTCGTCGTAATAAGAGAATTTCTAATCTCGATGTATATTACGTGGCATTTTATGGTGCCTCGATATTCGATTGCTTCTCGTGTGAGAGAACTTGATATTCGATTTGATTACATACAATTTTTTTTGCCTACGAAAAGGTGCGAGACGGTCTTTGTAAAAATATGAAAGTTTCCAAATTATTAAACGAATTATTAGGAAAAGTTCGCTGTCAGAGGACAAGATCGATTCCATTTCTTTCATGAGGATTCGAAAATATCATGATATTTATATAAATATCAAAATATCTGATATTTTTTTTATACACATCGATATATATCGAATATATAATGTGAATATTTATATTTAAAACTCTTTACTTTAAAAAAATAAATTAATATGATACATATAATAAGATACAAGAAAAATATTAAATAACTATTCAATTAACATGAATGTATGATATCTAAAAGTTTCTTTTCGGTGGCAACTACAGTTACTTCAGCCATTATTGAAAAAATTATAATATAATCTCATCATGTAATGCTAATCCGATGAAATGTTGGATTATGAAGATTCATAGACAATAACAAAGTGAGAATCCTCCAAACTTGTCAGTTGGAAAGAATTGTATGAGATCAATAATACGCAGCATTGCTATTATTCAGTTTAAATCGTTAGTTCTATGAAACTAAATACAATAAATAAATATGTATATATATATATATATATATATACATATATATACATATATATCGAAACATAGAACAATGCATAAATATCATGATATATATCAACGATATAAATTCGACGTACATCATTGATATGTATCCTTCGAATCCTGACTTTTTTATACGTGTTCATGCAAATTGATAATTTCACTCGGTGACTCGATCACCGTAATGAAACCCGCATGTGGTGGAAATGTACGTAAGAAAAGAAAAAGTCTCGCAGAGACGCGAAAAGCCACCCCGACATGGACACTGTCGGGGATACGCACACATGTACACGTCCTCTTCTTCGAAACACCAATTGGCCCCAGAAATTAAGAGGATATCGTGTTCGTGTTTAAGTATACGTTCATTCGCTCCACATAAACATGCAATGCTCTTACCCTCCGTAATTTCTTCCTATCTTTCTCCTGATAGCTGTCTTCATCAAAGCTCGACAAGAGTAACATCTCTATATCCCCTTCTCGACAAGATTCTATTGAAGAGATCTGAATTTATTATAGGTTTGTTTTTTATTGCTGCATGAAGACTGCACTAAAACTTCCTTTCTCGCTTTCACCAAATTTCAAGTATGTACTATTTCACTTTAAGTACAAAGAATGTACATTGATTCTCAGCTATAAAAAACAGACCTTATGTGTATCTATACGCAGAGAGTGTCCCGGACGATTTACTCTGGACTGCGAATACTTCGGCGAGAGTTCGTCGGTCGATTTGTCTTTAAAGAAAGTTCTATCGGCAGCTGGCAACACCGGTCTTCTGGCAACATTCCATTATCGAAAGTCAACTGCCTGTGCATTTATTCGATGTATACATTATAGTCCTTTCATTATTTTTTTTCACGCCCAAGTTTTTCACGTATATTTTCTTACTTTCGTCGATTTCGCGTAATTACGTTCGATGTCTTCGTTAAAGACGAATCGACCCTACATTAATCGAGAGTCCAGGAATCGAGAGAGAAAACACTCTGTATACACATATAATCTACCTACTTAGTCGCAAAAATCTACAACGGTCCATTCTCTCCCGTTCTCCTTTCCCTGTCTCTCCTTCTAATATTAAAACTGCAAAAAAGTGTTGGAATCGATAAGATAAACGTTTCCCTTAGAGCTACATACATCTCGAAATAGCGATTAGCCTATATTTCTTCTCCTTTGAATTTTCTTTCAACCAGCAGATAAAACATTTTCAACAGCTAAGCGTAACCGTTAGAAAACGACATTGTTTCTGCACTTTCCCTATTTTAAAGACGATGGTACGTACGTAGACCTTTGTGACGAAGTCTGCGCGATATATGTTGCGTAATTCATGTCAATGTGTATCCCTTCGTGTGTGTGCGTGCGTGCGTGCGTGCGCGCGTGTATGTGTGTATGAGTTTCTATTGAATATGTAATATATCCTATTCTACTAACTGGTACTCCCTATTATTACGGGATAATACTACGTGTTGCTCGTAATCGACCAATTTGATAACAAGTGATTTAAAAAGTAGCGGCGAATGCACTCTTTTCTTTTTTTTTTCATTGTCTCGTGTCGTCGTCGGAATCAAGAGAGCAAACGTCCACAAAAAACCACCTCCGACTAATAATCCCCTAATAATAATAGTAATAATAGTAATAATAATAATAATAATAGTAATAGTAGTAATAGTAAGTACGTATGTATACACTTTGGTATCGGGATATATCTCTGAATATAGAAAATCTTATGTACAATTTACACTTAGGAATTTTGTCTCTCTGAGGCGAATTATTAACGATTATTATTAAACACGTTATATGCTACGTTTAAATATATATATATATATATATATATATATATATATGTACGGCATATATTATGATTTAATAAACAAGGTCCTCGTAAAAAAGGATTGCGCCGAGAGGATTTCGGCGCGAGGGACTGCCGTTCCTTTCTGTCGTCGGGAATGAGGAGATCAATGCGCTCAAATGTGTTCCCCCATTTCCTCGTTGCTCGCACAAACAAATTAGAGAATATTTCGGCAATAACGCCCTTCCGAACACGGCAAACGCCAGACGCCGCACGTAATAAACGATAACTGCTATTTCTGTCAATCTAGTTTAATTTTAATCTTCGTTAACTAACTCTTTACCTTTTTCTCGTTCTAAGAATAAGAAAAAGATGAAGAACAAGTTAAAGCGAGATTAAAGTTAATCTACATTGGTAGAAATGATCCCGGGATAAGGAATTAGTTGTTCACGAGACCGCCGGAACGTGGAATACCGTTTACTGTGTCCGGTAAAATGGCGTCGCGCGGAAACATACTTGCCATTCGACAATAATTAATTACCTAGATGAAGCGAAGTGAAGCACGTCTAACAATCGTAGTGTAGTGAGCAATACACAGCTACGTATGAGTGGTATACAATGTATACACACGAGGACGATCTCGCCCCCTCCCTCTCTCTCTCTCTCTCTCTCTCTCTCTCTCTTTCTCTCTCTCTCTCGCTCGCTCTCGCTCTCAGCGCGTCATAATAATATCAATGAGACATGACAATTCTGGTTCGGTTCGTTATGCTATCGGTCGACAGAAGGGAATGGGATCCGTCCCTTAAAGCTGTTTATCGTTTTCTTTTTTCGGCTAGTAAAACGCGAAATCGGAGAGTCCGAAATGCCGAGCAGCCTAACCGAGGCGATTGAATCGGGGGAATCAGTGAAAATGAAGCGAGTCAAAAAAAATGAAGTACGGTGAATGTGAAAATTTCACTTCCGTTCCATCGAGCAATACGAATTTGAGGGTCCGATCGAGTGATTTTCTTCATGGAGGAATTCGTAATATTACGCGGAACAAATTCCCGTTAATTCTGCCTTCCTTCTTTCTTCTTTCTTCTTTCCCGGAAGTGAGAAAAACATGGAGCATCGCGGGGGAGAAGGTGAATCGTAGGGTGATTTTATGTGTAATTCGTTGGATAATATCTCAAGTTCTTCTTCGATATGTATAGCAAGATGGTGACATTTTACACCGCCTGGCCGCCATTAGAAATAGCCAGCGAACAGTTTGATAGTAGTATCGACACTTTGGACTTTTATCGAAGTCGACAGTTTTTATTATTTTTCGATATCATCTTTTAAAAGTGACTTACAAACCCAGATCCTTTTTCCTTGAGACAAACCGTTCGATCAATTCTAACTTTCTTCAGTGATTACTATAAATCATATTTTCACATCGTTTCTTTACTTCAAAAGGCACAACTCAAACACAACAACATGATTCTTGAATTATTATTATGAGTTAATAAATATTACTCTATTAATCATCAAAAACAAACTGTCTTAACTTTAAAAATTGTCAAAATTAAAAAGATTTTTTTAAGAATTGTGAAACAAAAATGATCATTTCATGTTAAGAATATATTCTTTTTGCCGATATTATTCGATTAGTCAATCATTTTCTGTCGAGTTAAAAAATAATTTTTTTCTCTTTTCTGAAAAATTTACATTATCGCTCCAAAGTTTGAATGTACTACCCATTTATGAAAATTTCATAATATATATAAAGAATAAAATATGAATATAATTTGCATGTATTATATTTTTAAATTTATTATTACATATATTTTCATTAAAACTGGAAAATGAGTTTATTTCTTTTTTTAGATTTTTTTTCTTAAAACCTAATCTTCTCCAGTTTTAATAAAAGCTATACTTTTGGTATAACTGAATATTCTGATGATCAATTTTTCAAGTATCTTAAATAAAGATTTGTATTGAATTTGTTAAACTTTCGCCGAAATATTTATTACATATTACTCTCTATTATTATTGTTAGTAACCATAAGATCCAAATACTTATCGGTGTCTAAAAAAAATTGATATCGATATTTTTTTCAATCGAGGTGCACATGATATTTATCTATTTGCGAAATTTATTTACAATTTCCCTTTTAATTATTTTTCAGCCATTCACAACTTTATCGAATATATATATATATATATATATATATATATATATATATATATATTTTTCATAATCGGAAATAAGAGAGTATATATCACATTACATTTCCGTATCTTATACAAGAAAAATGTAATTGTTAGTAAAAACATAAAGACGTGCTGAAACTTTCGAATAATAGAATAATTGTTTGAGTTGTGTGTTTATAAAATAAAGAGACGATATATTAAAAATATAATTACAGTAATTATACTTAATCTTTCTGATTAATTTTCATAGTGAACGACATTAATCAATATCTGTTATAGATAATAATATTCGTTGTTGATCCCCTTTTCTGAATGGCCATTTCTAGCCTCGGCTCGCCTCGATGATCGCTGTAATTGATGGCATTCACATTACCAACAACTGACGCTCCGGCCTAGCTGCAGGGATGTATTGTCGACTTGTTCAAAGGATAATCTTCAATTTCGAGTCAGATCCCTGATTAGTTACCTCGCGTCGCACTACGCGTCCGTCGGCTTCGCAATGAGCCTCTCATGGCTGAATTTATAGCGAAATTGTGAGTATAAATTATTCAGACAATAAATTAATATTAAAATAATGTAAAGCGATGTAAATGAAGCACCGATGAAGATTCAATAGGACCTTAATTTTTGTTAATACAATTAAATAAGGAGAGAACGCGTTGAGAGAGTAACGACAGAAAGAAAGGAATGGGAGCACTGAGAGTAAAAAATGGTTATAATTATTATAATAACTATAATTCAGTGTTATTTGTAGTGTTCCAATTATATATTTTTTGACAGAAATAACAATATAATTATTATATAGCAGATGCCCAATCTTAGCTTTGGAGCCAAAATGTAAGGCCAATAAACGCAAAAAAAAACAATACATATAGGTAAGATTTCGGGGACTGTAAAATAATAATATGCATCTAAACGATGTTTATTTTACAGTCATACCTTACAGGACATTTTACAGTTCCTGAAATCTTATTCATATTGAATTTTTTTTCCGTCGACGATTTTGCGTTTTGGCTTCAGAGCTAGAATCGGACAGGTCTGTTATATAGCAATAATAAAGCGATATAAAAATGTAGTTTTTAATCATATTTTGTTGTATTTACCATGCAATTATAGTCAAATACCAAACACTTTTCTCTCAGTGCAAAGGGTATATTTAATAACACAAAATTGTTTCAATACTTGAATTTGAAATATTCCAGCTCGATGAGTTTTCGCAGGGATAATATTGCGAGGACGCGATATGTGTTAGCTCCGATGGAGCTCGATTTAGGTCCTTGACGAGCGTATGCACATCACTCGATACACACTCGAGACACTACCCATCTCGAGTGTCGACGAGCTATAAATACGGCCCTTCAACACGGAGCCTAGTAGTCGAGACGCGTTCAAGTGCAGGCGGCGGACCATCATCGTCATTATCAACATCATCGTTAGCACGACGTGTTGCATCGATCGTATCGACGTCCGGCGGACGGCGACGGCGTCGCGACATGGTCGAGAAACATATCGGAGGAGGAAGAAGAGGCTCCCGCGCGTGGTTTTCTTTAATGTAATATATCCGCCAAACGCGATGACAAGGGAAATCGCGACATTCCCACGCGCGTCACGAGAAACACTACGGATAACGTTCAATGATGTGCCGTAAAGGGGTGGGAGATGGACAAGAAGGGATGAGAGGAGTAAACGTGATATACATATATTTATATACACAAGGTCTTCAAAAAGTCTGGAAACACTGAAATATTTCGGAAACGATCAACTCTACTGAAAAATATATAAAAGCAAAGTTGTAGGACTTCAAAAAATCTACGTAACTGATGATAAAAGATTGATATTGGATGGAATCTGCAAGGTCATATAAAGATCATCAAGTTGAATTTTTTAAACAGGACCTCCCTCTTTTTATTACATAATCTTATAACTTATTTCAAAACACTATAATAAAATATTTTTTCATTAAGTACTTTTCAAATTATAAGGCTTGAAAGTTATACTCATACAGCACCCATACAATACAGAAAGATTGCAGAAATATTGCAGAATGATTTCATTGAAACATTGCAATATTGCATGGTGATTGCGAACCGTTGCTGAATCATTGTTGCAAAATTTCAACAATGTTAAGATGTCCGCTTTTTGTTATATTGCAGCAAAACGTTCAGCAATATTGTAATGTATTTGGATAAATTTTTTACAAAGACTCTAAAATGAAAACTAATATACATACAATATATCTCACTAACTTAAATTTTTCTACAAATCGCATTTCTAATGATATGTACTTTCCAATTTTTTATGATAAAACCATACAATATTTCAATAAATATAGTATTAATTCTGAAGGATAAATTTATTCGTAAGGATAAAGCATGTATGTGTGTCCCGAATAAATTACACACAAATATTATCCATATTAATATAATAATACAGTCGCTTGGTAAGTTAATCATGAATTAAGTTAATCGCAGTGGTTCTTTTTAATTCGAAATCATTCTGAGTCAATTGAAATCGATTAAAAAATGACGGTATGATTTATCAATGATGAAGTTTGGGCGCTGGTTTCTTCTTGCGTTCACATCAGGCATAAATACATCATCGGTCACATAATTAATATTTCAATAAATCGGTTTCAGCAGCTTACTTGCTTATCATCTTATCTAATAATGATTCATTGATTATATCCAAACTCGATATTATACAATCTTTTGATTTCATTATTTAAAATAAATATAAAATTTAGCTGATGAAATGGCCGTCAAATAATAGATCAATAAATTTTTTAGTTAAATATAAAATGAATTATATTAATTATTATATCATAAAAACGGCTGTTAAACCAAAAGACTGTATTACATAAATATTGTAAAAACTTATATTTTTATATTATTATTATTGTAACAATTAAAGAATTACAGTTTTGCAATGTTTGTGGAATACAAGCATATTACTGACATTTTGCAGGCATATTGTTAATTTACATTTCTGTAATACCTCTTTATATTGTAATTTGCAATATTGCAACATTGCAGCAATATTGCTTCAATCTACTGTGCTATATGGGCAATATCGCTGGCAATTAGCATTACGCAAGGTGTTCGACCGACAGCTAAAACCTCGTGAATCACCTGGATAACATTTGTTAAGATCAAGGCCAGTGGAGATTATTCCTTTTAATTTCATTTTTGCACTAAAAATTCATTTTTGCGTAAAAATGAACTGTAACTTTCTGAATGATTACTGTAACTTTCAAGCCTTATAACTCGAAAAGTACTTCATGAAAAAATATTTTATAGTGTTTTGGGGAGCTCTCGAGATGTGCTATAAGAATATGCAATGAAAAAATAGTTCCATTTAAAAAATTCAACTTGACTTTCATACCTAGCAGACTCCACTCAAGGTCAACCTCTTATCATCAGTTAGGTAGATTTTTTGAAGTCCTACAACTTTGCTTTTATATATTTTTCGCTAGAGTTGATAATTTTCGAAATATTTTAGCGTTTCCAGACTTTGAAGACCCTGTATATACAATATATATAATTACTTAGCTAATTGTCTATATTTGAGTTGTTTCCCGTGGGAACGCCTAAAAACGCCTCGGGTCTAATCTTTCCCATTGGAAAAAACATTAAAAATGTTGCGTCGATATGGAAAAACGTGTGCCGTAATCACATGTACAGTTACAATCTCGTAATATCTTGCGATGCGCTTACAACAAATTTGTGCCTACGTTGTGTATGTGTGTATGTATGTGTGTGTGTGTGTGTTTCTGTGTGTGTGTGTGGACTTGTGTCGTGGCTTGCTGCTCGTTTGTAATCCTAATTAGCTAGCGTAGTCATTACAAAATTCTTACAACTATTCAACAAAAACCAATCTCGTAACAACTCTTATCTACTTGTTATTCGTCATCGTTCGCACATGCACTTTCACCCTTTGATCGCCTTTCTTTCTCTGTCTTTCTTTCTCTCATTCGATCTCGCACTCTCTCTCTCTCTCTCTCTCTCTCTCTCTCCCGCCCCTCTCTCTCTCTCTCTCTCTCTCTCTCTCTTTCGTCATTCTCACAAAAAACTTTCACGCGCGCGCATTACACCAGTTCTTAGTCGTCGTGCGGTAGTCTCCGATTGCGGAGCATTGCGGAATTTTCATGGAAGAGAGTACCAGTCGCGGCTATTATCGATTCAGCTAAATTGAGGCGGTCCGCGAAAAAAGGCCAGGCTGAATTAATAGCCCTGCGAGTAAATCCTATTTTAAAGCCCTCATCATTTAATTCATTCTTGACGATTTTTATATTCGATATATTTTACTAAAATTTTTAATTGTTATTTTTCTCCGATTTTTTACCGTCTTTCTAACGCTTAGCGAACTAGGTATATTCTACGGAATATTCTCGAATATTTTTCACAATTGATACAAATTTACTGAATAATATAGTTTTAAGAGATCCGATAAATCCGTTTACGGAAAGAGAGCTTTTATAGCCGCCCTTTGCCGCGGATTGCCTCGATTGCGAGCGATAAAAACCCACAGATAAATCGTACCTTGTATCTGTCGATCTTCCATGACAATTCATTGCTTATCTATATGCAAAAGGAACGATCTTGATGTGAGAGATACTTTTATTAAATGGAAAATTAATTATGATAAGAAGCGATTGCAATATTCGCGATAATTACGACTTTTATATCGTTACCAGTTACTGTTAACGTAGAATAAACCTTTCCTATAAAAAATAATTTTTGTCTTGAAATGAAAGCATCAGTAATGATCAATTTGCAATGTGTTTTGTGAGCTTGGCTATGTTCAATATCTAGAAAAAGCAACTTTGCAACTGTTATAAGCTTCTTTAATATAATTGGTTCTTGTCATTAGTTTCTCAATAGATCTGAATATAAACCAATCATAATATTAAGGAAACTTATAACAATTGCAAAATTGCTTTTTCTCCTGAAGCTATTGTTACGTTATAATTAATGCCGACTTCTCATAGCAGCGAAACGTGCGACTGTTCTTAATGATAAAACTGTGGTATCGTTGCTTTTGCCAACCCTGGTCGCAGATCGAGATTACCGCGGACGATTCCATGACGGAGTCAAAAACAAGAAACGGGAACTCGAGTAATTTTTCACATCATCGAGCACGAAGAAATTATACGCGGTCGAGCGGTCTATTGCGTAAAGTATCGTAACTCAAAAAATAAAAAGGCTTCACCATCGACGAGCAACGCACACATGAATTCGAGTTAATTCTTTCGCGTTCGTCGACTAAAAGTGCCTCCTGTCTTCCTCAGGTCGCACCCTTAATTGACCCATCAAGGCCCAGAAACGTTCTCGGAATTGAAAATTCTAAAAACTCTCTCTTAGGATCCTTAAAAGTTATTTTTAAAATTCGAAGTTTCGCAAAGATATTCTCTAGGCCCGCGCGTTCATACGAACGTAACAAGTAGGTATGACGCGTCGTAAACCTTTTGATGAGATGGAGACGCGCGGAAGTCGCCATCAGGGATACGAGTCGCGAACAAGTCGTCCGTCGTTGGCGAAACCGGCTTTGGGATATCATTCAGCGGCGGATAGCGGCGAGGCCCTGTCTCGAAGGATGAGGGATCACAGATCCATCGTTTCCGGAGGACTTCGCCGCGACGGGGTGATCGCAAGTACCCTGTCATTGTCGTCGTCGTCGTCGTCGTTGTCGTCATCGTCGTCGTCGTCGGATATATACGCGATGCGGATCGGAGCGTGGATTTTTACATAACGGCACATTTCTCCTTAAGTCTTATCGCGTTGTTGCTCTGCACCGGCTGTAACGAGACCGAGCGGTTCTTCTCGAGGGTGAGCAGGTCTCGAAACAGGGCGTCCACGTTGTGATTCGTCTTGGCCGAGGTCTCCAGAAAGCCACAACCCCAGTTGGCCGCCTCAGCCGCGCCCTCGCTCATCGACACCTCACGCACCGATGGACTCTCATCGCACTTATTCCCGACCTGGACGATGAATCAATGATGGAACCGCTGAGTTGCGCAAGAAAAACAACATCGACAAAGAAACTCAAGTAGGAGGGCTTCATGCAGGAATAGAAATCCTTTCTTTGGAGGAAACCAAATTATATGTCGCAAGTCAATCAAATTTCGAGAAGAAAGAAATGCAGATTTGCAGCGTTAACGCTTTCTTCAAATTCCTTTTCACGTTATCCGAAAATTAATTCTTGGCAAATGATGATGGCAAATTTTTAAAGCTACTGTCTTTTTTAATTTTGAATTCAAAATACTAGTATGCCATCGATAGATGAAATTTTTTAAAAAACTTTTTTTAGAAAATATCGACACTAAATGACTGCACAGTAAAATTTAATGCAAACACGTTGCGACTGAGCCGGGACTATATCAACATTTTGACGTAAGAGAAAATAAATACGCCCCTCAATAACAAAAAAAATTCTTTTACATGTAAAATATAATAAAATATAATATTATAATTAATGATATTCAACTCTCCGTCAACTATATGGAATTTTGCCCCTTCGGTAGCAATCTGCGTCTTTGATCTTTAATGCAACTTTTTATATTGTTCTGGATTGTATAAAAATAGGAAAAAATTCTTGTCTACTTGTAAAAACTTTAACAAATTTTTTTATCAGAGAAGTCGAATTATATTTTAATTATTTTTATACATTTAAATTTATCTATCAGAATTCACGATAATTGAAATATCGATTGCGCCTTCAAAGTCCAACTTGACCGACGGAGGGTTAATATATTAATATTAATTTAATAAGAGAGATAATCATAGATATTTGTAATGAATATGTATACAGATAGATACATCACAGATTACATGCACACGTTACAAACAAAACATAATTATCAATCAGAATATTGTATATGTGTGTATACATAATTACATACATTTTATATTTACAAATAATAATAATTCTTGTAAAAATTCATTATATTATAGAAAATTTTTTCATTTAAAGTAATACTTTTTGTGTTTCAAATTGTCTTGACTTTTATTTATTAATATATAGCGAGCGCTCAATGGCGGGTAATTATAGTCATCATTAGCACTATTAGCAGTAAATAGATTAAAATTATATAGAAATTTATGTTATCATTTTTGCGTTCCTTTAAATATTTTACAAAGCAAGTATTTCGTTCGCCATACCTTATAGGACCTGGCAAACCTGGCTGTGCATCGCGATAATTTATATCATCTAAACTTCTGTGCTCGACGAACATCTTTTATCAAGTTGACGACATGCGCGCGAAACAATATCGCACGTAACATTTTTTTATGACTATTTAAGTTATAGAAAGTTGTGCAAAGTCATATGAGATAAGCCAGACGACGTATTTATTAAACGAGAAGTGCAGAAGTGTTCGTTCGTATAATTTATTGCCGGCTTTGGCATCGGGGAAAGAACTGAAACAAATGGAGGAGATTGCGACAAGTCCTTACCAACATAATGGGTATCTGCGAGATATCTTGGCCCTTGAGTTCCCTTATCACGGCCCAAATCGGTCGTAGCTCCTCGAGACTTTGCCGTGAGCACACCGAGTATACCAAGATGAAGGCGTGACCTTTGCTTATGGAGAGTCGCTGCATAGCGGGAAACTGATGGGACCCCGTTGTATCCGTAATTTGAAGTGTGCATATGTTTTTATCGCAACTTATCACCTGAAATACCGTAATGCAATCCGTTGACTTTGGTCGCAAGGCTTTGGGCTTCGATCTGATCGGCTCGACTCGAGGTCACGATTCCTGATTTGACTCGACTCGGGATGCACCGAGTCGAGTCAAAGCAGGCCGGCACTGGATTGAATCGAGCTAACAATCGGAAACGCCTATGCGACTCCATTGGTGACACTTCTCGTCGCGCACACAGCGAGAGTCCCACCAGCATCGTCATTGTGTTTTTACGTATAAATATATACACACACGAATGTACATTTCTGTTAAAATCTTACGGACATATGTGGGTGCCGTTGTATTTACACGCGTGGCGTATAAATTATCGATGAAATCGAAATATATTATGTTACTGCATTGCTTTAACTTGCACTTGTACAAATAATGCCCATTTTTACTAATGTAGATTAACTTTAATATTTCTGTATTAATGTATGAATATCTATATCGAATTTTTAGCAATAAAAAGTTTTATATTTTTACGCGAATTTCGTTATGACGTTTCAAAAAATTTCATCTTTCGAATAGTTTTGCATAGATTTTATCTCGTTTTCACTTTTATATTTTAGCATGAAACATAGTAGTGAAAAAAATTTTTAAATGTGAAAAATTATGCATCGACAGAAGAGTTAATCTCATTTTAATGTACTCTTTATTTTTCTTCAATTTTTACAAGAAAATACACAATGTGTTTTCCTTCGATTTTGATGAGCTTTTAATACGTTGTCTAGACCTTAAAAATAAAGAATTACATTGCGTGATGCTTTTTAGGCTTTCATGGGTATTATTTTCAAAGATACCAAAAGGTTTGCGGGTTATCATCATGTTTTTATCCATTGATAATACCAACGTTTCATGAACCTTGTCGTTCACTTCAGGAACTGATATTGTATTAGTTACAATGCTCGCCCTAATGAAGTGAGGTTCACGTCATAAATTTTCTGATATTTTTGAATTACACCGCATATTCTTTTATGCACGCTCATGCGCATTTTTAAACAACATTATTTTAAGAAACATTCCTTTGACATCGGTTAGTTTCGTTCAAAGCGAATATCGTTAAAAATATAAGACAGAAAATAATTCTTTACGATCGACTGCTACCAACCGAAGATTAGTAAAAATTAAGGGAGTATGCGTTTCACCGAGATGGATCAGTTCTTACCAAAGATCTTCATCATTGCAATGCAAGTATATTCTTACCAACTTTTGACTACAGACTTCTTATTGACCAAATTTGATTTAAAACTTGTAATTACTATGAATTTCTTTATTACTAAATAAAAGTATTTTTAGTCAACGTGCAGTGATCATAATTGTTATAAATGAATTTTAGTATGTTTACTGCAGAGTTAAGAACGTTACTTAAAAAAAACGCGTTGCAGTTATTTTTTGTTAAAAATAACTCGTTATCATTACTAATTATTCATTTTAAAAAGTAACGTGTTACCGTTACCGTTACTTGAAAAAGTAACGAATCGTTACTTTTTCGTTACTTTTCGTCACGACAGCTCTGGAATACCATATTGGAAATGGTAAAGATCTCAATTTCGAAATTTTTTGTCGTTCTCAGCATAGATTCCACCTCACAGACACATATTATGCATTTACTTTAAATCTGGAAAAGGATTTCAAATCAGTAAGAAAGAAAAAAGTAATTGTTATACAAAAATTATATGGTTTAGTCGATAATATAGACTTTAAGATCCTCTTAAAGATAGAAAAAAATTACGATCGTTACCGAAAAAAAATAACAAAAAAAGTAACGCGTTACTTTCAAACTTTGATTCACTGATTGAATGTCGTAGAAATCTAAGAAATAAATAAATTAATCAATGAGTTTTTAAAGGGTGTTTTTTTAAGCCCGATAGATTTTTTTAAGCCCGATAGAACTTAAAATTGTAAAAACTAAACACAAAAATTAAATTATAATCAAAAAATTTTTTTTAGTCGAAAGATCAATGCATGGCATTAACATTTGAAAATGATTTCGGGCATATGGCCACCGCGGCTGTTTAATTTAATTTTTTGTTTTATTTTTTACAATTTTAAGTTCTATCGGGCTTAAAAAAACATCCTTTATAAGCAGAAAACTGTGTGTAACACCCTTCTTTCACATTAGAACTGTTGGAATATAATCTAAAAAAACTGCAGGATAGCGCATGATTCCGCATGAGAGTGATTGACTCATAGTCAGTTGACAGAGCCCAAAATCGAATCCGACGAATTCAGTGAATGATTGTAAGATATATAATTTTAAAGCAAATATCCTAACAGGCACATCCTCAGGATGATCCTGTTACGTCTTATTAATACGTCTTAAATATCCTGGGACGTATATGAGATATGTTTAGGACATTATACTTACAAGAATGTCCTTAGTCTTAATAAATAAGCGCTTAAAAATGTCCTAAACACCTCCTGAAGACGTCCTGTAAACTATCAAATAAGTGCCTCATTACACTCTAAATCTATAGCAATAAAAATTTTACTGCTAACAAAAGTGTGTAGCAAAGTCATTATTTTAAGTGTGGATTTTCATTGCTTTGAAGTTAATCTGTCTACTCTTATAAGGAGTGGGTTATTTCACTCGATCAACCAAAGTGGTTTAAGCATTGATAATGCAATGCAAGATGCATTGAATGTTGTACTGCAACGAGTTTAGCGATATAACGCACCGCTATGTCGTTTGTCGTTTATCATTTGTAGTTTGTTAGGCCTGGTCTACAATTAGTCGAGATACGTTGTCGTATGTTGTATGCATGTGCGTAAGGCCTGTTTTACAATAGAGTCGTAAGCGGTAAGCTGTAAGAAATTAATCAATCATAGTCGATTATTCTTCTCACGCTTAACTATGATTGGCCAATTTCTTACGGCTTACGATTTGCGACTCTATTGTAGAACAGACATAACCTTCATTTTTCATATCGGCTGTCGATGCCGGACGTCGTTTGGATTGATCAGGTTCCATCTTTTAGAGAACAGAATAAGAATTTCACAATACATGATTCTGATAGGTGAAATTCTTATTCTCTGTTCTTTGTTCCTTTTATTGTGCGGAGCCCCTTACGATTAACGACATCCAACAACCGTCAGCCGACTTGATCGTAGACTAATGCGAAGTATGATTGTATTTTTTTGCAACGAAGTTAATGCATATAATAATATTTTGTAAAACTTCACTAAACCATTTATCCATGAACATCCGGATATTCTTTTTATTAGAGTCGGTAACGTAACATCACAATTGCATATAATGTCACGGATTATAACACCAAGATGGAAAGCATACTTTCCATCAACATTGATACTTACATGATTATACAAAGAGATCCAACAAAAAAACTGACATCCGAGGTTCGTAATTTTTTGACAAGATGGAAGAATAACAATTACATTGATCAATATACTTTTAGGTTACATGACAATTTTCATTAAAAAAGAGGGGATAATGTGGGTAGCAACAAAAACCCTTGAGGCACCACAGTTTTATTTTCTACGGATTCGTAACATTTATAAGTAGTAATCCGTTAGTTTGCGCCGATAGTGGTCGATCGAGTGTAAAAGTAGTGCAATACATGATAATTCGTGAACTGTTCGTGAATGGCTGTCATCGCGGAGGTTTCGTGTTTTGACAATTATGTGTATCAAAAGGTTAATAATCGTCTATGAGATTACTCAGATAAGTTTCATTAAGTATTTTCATTACAAAACCTTTATTCTTACTATTTCATAAAAAATCAATACTTTGTGTTATATATTTTATTTTCAGTTATTGATTTTCATTTTCAGTCTTCATTATCAACGGTGTTAAATTGTGCATAGAAAATAAGGGATTGAAAAGAAAGGAAAATTAAAGGGAAAGAGAGGAAAAAGAAGAAAGGAAAAGGAAGAGAGATGTGGAAGCATAATCTAAATCTGAATTAGTGAATAATCACTGACAACAGTCCTAAGGATGCCATTGGCAATGGTAATCAATTTGTCATAATATTTGTAATACAATTATATTTTAGATTTCAGCGGAGCACATAAAAGCATTCAAAATGAAAAGATAGAAATATTTTTTATTGTTCAGATATAAGCTTGATTGTCAATCTTAGTATTTGAGACACAAAATACAAAATATTTTCATGTGCTCCATTGAAATACAAAATATAAAATACAATTGTATTACGAAAATACTGTTTTTCAAATAAAAGTATTTCAAATACATGTCCAGCCCTTTATATATCTTGTATTAATTGTAACTTATACAAGTATATGGAAGGATCTTTAACAATCTTACCAACTTTTCACAAAAATAAAGACATGAGAAATGCAGTGAATATAACAAGATCAAAAGAAAATGATCATAAATATATGTAAAATAAAACACAAAAGTCATGAGAAATAAAATGTAAAATTTATGGAAGTTAAATTAAGGAATTACAATTTTTCGTAAGTTTTGTTGTTTATTTCTCATGATTCATGTATCTTCCATTTACAATATATTTATCATTTTTTATTATCGATTTGATATATAGACTGCACCTCTTAATTTTTGCAACAATTATTACAATATTTATTAAAACAGTCATTAAACGACAACTATTAAAATATTTATTAACATAAACAAATATTAAAATATTTATTAATTAATCTTGTTTTTTCCGATAATTCATGTAGAATTAACAACAAATCTATCTCACAAAGTCGATTTTTTATGAAATAGTAAGAATAAAAGTTTTGTAATGAAAATACTTAATGAAATTTATCTGAGCAATCTTGAAGACATTATTAATCTCTTGATACACATAAATGTTAAAACACAAAACCTCCGCGATGACAGCCATTCACGAACAGTTCACGAATTATCATGTATTACACTATTTTTACACTCGATCGACCACGATCAGCGCAAACTAACGGATTATTACTTATAAATGTTACCAATCCGTAGAAAATAAAACTATGGTGTCTCAAGGGTTTTTGTTGATACCAACATTATCCCTTCTTTTTTAATAAAAATTGTTGTGTAACCGACTGTATGTATTGGATGGTGTTTTGCCGAGAGCTTACGTATTGCCGAAGATATTAGGTGTACAAATAAGTTTCCGCCATTTGACAAAAGACGGCGCCACTAGCAAGCTATGGTTAAAATTGTCTGATGTAAAACATTATATCGTAAGGTTGGTCAACTGTCAACAACATAACCTTGAAATACTAGCGATTTTGTATCAGCATCATATATTTTTTTTTGTGCGAATGCCGAGTTTTGAGACGAATAAGCATCATTTGCGGGAACTTTTGATTTACTTCTTTAATTTGAAGAAATCTGCAGCTGAGGCTCATCGATTGCTTGTAGAAGCATATGGTGAGGCTGCCTTAAGTGAAAGAAGTTGTCGTAAATGGTTTCAAAAATTTAAGAACGGTGAATTTGACGTGAAGACAAAGAACGTAGCGGAAGGCCGAAAGTGTACGAAGACGCGGAATTGGAAGCATTATTGAATGAAGATTCGTGCCAAACGCAAAAAGAACTTGCACTTACATTTTGACTTACATCAATAAAACATTATGTATCGTTCTTTCACAATAAATGCTTAATTTTTGATAAAAAACGGCGGAAACTTATTTGTACACCTAATACATAAAGAGGATTACCCTTTAAGAATTATAGTGTCTTATATTGACAATCCCTTATGTTGCTTCATTTATTCATAAGATATCATTAAACATAGTATTCTTAAATATTTTAGTTATATAAAAACAGTTATCAATTGGTTAACAGATTTAATGGAATTTGATGAGGGATAAAAACTTGGATCTTTGGATGTATCAATATTCATTCATGTACAGAAGAATTTAAATTGAATAGCATTTAAAAAGATGAATTTATATTTCTAACTATAGTTCCAAACCAATGAAAGAATTTTTGGAGACAATCTCTCTAATTTTGGACTCAACTTATTTTATCTTCAGAAAGATATTATTAATTTATGAACAAACATTCGGCACGCTGATAGGCTCTCCGCTGTCACCGATTAAAGCGAACATTATTAAACAGGATCTCGAATATACTTGAGCACATTGGTATCAATCTCCCCTTTTATTTTCGATATGTTGACATTATTTTCATTATATGATCAATTAGATGTAATTCTTAATAAATTTAATTTATACCACAAAAGATTGTAATTTATTAATATTTAAATAAGATGGAAATTGGTATAGACAAGATTAATTACTATTTATTTTGATTTCACTTTGGAGGAAAAATGCATATTATTTGACCTGTATATCAAATCTACAAATTAAGGTGGGTATCTCAATTTTTACTCAAATCATCTATTTGAACATAAAAAAGCTGTGATTACGGGATTAACTAATAGAGTCTTGGCACTGTCACACCCAAACTCCAGTTCAAAAATTTAAAAACAATGACTATCAAGGAAATAAACTATCTAAGGAAAGCATGAGAAGGGGGATGCAAAGTGCTGCTGACGATGTAACGATTGAGAATAAAAAATATTTTTCATTCCCTTATATAATTGTTCATCAAATTTAAAAACTGTTGCCAAAAAAGCACGAATGTCATCTCAGTTATAAACCCATAAATTTCTTAAAATAATTTATAAAGGAAAGATCATTTAAAAAAAATTAACATAAGTGAATTAGTTTATAAAATAGATTGTAAAGATTGTGATTAGTTATAATATATGGAACAGACCCACAGTTGAAGACTAGAATTAAAGAACACTTAGCAGACATAAATAAATCCTCGGTTGCCTGATTTATAATTGCATTGTTGCAGAAGCTTTTATGCTTCGATCTATTTTGTAAAATATTCCAATCTTGTAAATTCAGCACACTTTATCCGAGAAATATCCTGCGATTGTCCTTAGGATGTCTTTAGGACATTTCTTGGAGGCCTATGCCTGTATGTGGAATGATAAAATTGTCCCAAGAATTACAAATGTACGTATTTAGGACTTTAAATTTAGACATTCAGTAAATATACCTATGTATTATATATTTATTGAAGGTAAACACCTAGGACATAATGAGGCGCTCATTTCATAGTCCAAGGACGTCTTATGGCAGAATGTCTACAAATGTCCCTGTGTTATTAGGATACACATACTTGTATTTTTAAAACTGTTTTCTGATATACAATAAAAGTGTCAAATTTTCAGTGTTTAAAATAGAAAAGCAAAGCAATAGATGATTAAAATAGTGTTCAAATTAAAAAAATTAAGAGTAAGTAATATTTATATCGCAGTATATTTATATGCGCGATATTTATGATTGTGTGATTTTTTTGTCATATATTTACATACAATACTGTATTTCCTCATGTCTCGGGACAGTAATATATATAAATATGACAGAATAGTTTTATATGTAAATATATGTGACACAAAATAATTACACACAGTCATAAATATCGCGCAATAAATATTCCAGTATATAAATATTGCGCTTAAATTTTTTAATTTAATCACCATTCTAAGTTAGACATTTAATTTTTTAAATAAAAGTTGATTTTAAGTACAGTAATAATAGAAAATTTTTTTTTTCAATTTTTCCATGTTTTTTTTCAATTTTTTATTTTTTATAAATAAGAAATTTTTTATTAAAAAAAAATTTTTTATTATTATAAAGTACCTACTCTCGATCCTTCAATCCTTCAATTTTTATTAAAAAATTTTTTTCTATCTTTTCTATTTAATAATAACCGCTTTGAAAAAAATTAATTGATTTTTGTTTTGCCCCTTAAAAGTGTATATAAGCAAATATAAAAAAAAATACGTATTTCTTATTTTGGTTTGAACACACAACATAATCCATTAATTCCCGATTTCTTTTTCATTGATTTTTCTTTTATGACCCTTTTAAATATTAGAGTCAGGATTAAACATTTCGATTTGCCCGAGGCAAAAGAAAAAAATCGGTAAATTGTCAATCATTTTATCAAAATTTATATCCTTACATATATTTCACTTTCATTTAATACACACGAGCGCTCAACAGCAGATAAATACAGTCACTATTAATATTAAATGAAATACATATAGAAATTTATATTGTCATTTTTGCGCACCTTCATATTTTTTATTTAAATGAAGCAAGTGTTTCGTTTGACATATCTTAGTCCAGGCTCTGTAAATATAGCTGATAATAAGAAAAGTTGGAAAAAATTATCATGAAGAGAGAACTAGAAATGGCGAAATCGGTCCGTTCTTATATAAGGATGTTAGGAATAAAAAATAGACAATAATACACATGAGCTTTGTATTTTATAGACAACAAATTTCATTAAAAAATGCAAAAGATCCTAATTCATGCGGTGATAACTAGGTGTATACGGGTACCCGAAAATAACAGGTACTCTAGCCTCGGGTCGAATTGAATAATTATCAGGTTGGATCGGACGAGTCATGAGTGTTCGGATATTCGAATTTCGAGATAAAATTCTTGCTTTGGGACTCGAAACTTTATTCAATTCGGGATAAGATTTTTTTCGACCGATCTTAAATTTTTGAAAACTTTTTTTTCTTGTAAATATTGTCGCAAATTGAATATCAGGTCCGAATAGAGTTTCGAATCCCAAATCAAGAATTTTATCCCAAATATTCGAAACCCGACCAGACCCATATTTTTGAGTACCTGCACACATCTAATAGTAACATATCCAGATTTCAAATAAACATTTTTGTGACAAAAGAATTTATTAAAAATAAGAATTCAATAATAATAATCTTATAATAGCTCAATAATAATAAACAATAAATAACAAGAAGGGGCTACAAGCCAGATTTTTATGTATTTCAAATTCTTAGAACATACGTTTCGACCTTATTATTAGGTCATCTTCAGTGTAAAGAAATTAAACTCAAATTTAAAAAAATTAATAAAACGTTAAATACAAATTACACAATTTATAGTTACGTAAAAAGTTGGTAATATTTCTTCATACCTATCTTCCGCAACAATGCTTTTCGTTCTAGTAATATTATCGGTCATTTTCTTCCATTATAACAGTTGCTATAAGTCCATAATGATAAAAATATTGAACATGAGTCATTAAATAAAAATGTACCAGCACACATATTCTGTTATCAAATTAATAGAATAAATTATAAAAATTAAAATAACAATGAATGACAATGAAATAACATTGAATATAATGATCATTATGTTCAAAATTATTAGTATATACAATTCTTATTTTAATAGACAACTATATTAAAGTGTGTGTTAATAAATAAAATTATTATACATATACTTCAACTGCGATTGATAAACCAGGATACAATCAGTAATTGAAACAATGATGAGTCAATTTATTTGCAAGAAGCGATCAGAGATAAAAATTGAAACTGGTTCATTCAAATTGCGTGTATTGTATTATCGAGTGTGAGTGAAATTCTGTTGCTTTTATACAATATTATCTCGTTAAGAGAGGGGATAATATTGGAAGGGGAATAGAGATAGGAAAGGAACATAGGAAAAAGGAAAGGAAGAAAAGAAAGGGAAGAGGTTGCAAAATTTGTAGATAAGAATTAGGTAATACTTTCGTGTCGTTTTGTTTGTTCAATCCCAATTTTTGTTTTTTAATGAACCATTTCGAAGATCAATCTTTTATTGTACGACTGTTCCTTGTCTAAGATCTTTACATCTTTCCAATTAAAATTATGGTTATGGTTAATACGATGTCAGTAATCACCGATGGAGAACCAGTCTTTTTATTAATGTCCGAGATATATTCATTTAGTTTTGTTTTTAATTTTCTTTTGATTTGTCCTACATAACTAGCTTCATAAGAGAAATTTTATATATTTGATTAGCTAAATGATCTAGTTTATCTTTACCTCTAGTTACAAGGCTTTTTAATGTATTTGGGATTAAATATGACAGTTTACAATTACTTATATAGGTAAAAAACTTTCAGAAATAGATTTTATACGTGGAACTGTAAAGAATTTCTCTTTGACATGGATATTATGTTTTATATTATTGTTCTGTGTGTGATATTTTAATCTTTTTTCAATTGTTGAAAAAATGAAAAGAAGAGGATAGTTATTGTTTGGAAATATATTGATAGCATCAAGTTCTTTTCGTGGAAACGAGGATGACAATTTAACTATTTTATCAACAAAATCGAAGATAACACCCCTTTTGTGACACAAAGAATGGCGTGAGTGAAAATTAAAAAATCTGCCCGAACAGGTGATTTTCTTGTATCTGTCAAAAATAATCTTATGGTTATCAATCATAATCATAGTGTTCAAAAAACTTAATTTTTTAGTGGAGCCGCTAAAATGATGTCATCCACATAACAAAAGTAGAACAATAAATTAACTGGTAATTTTTGGATGAATTTCCTCGAGATCTTGTATAACTATGTCTGCAATAATAATAATTGGCGACAATGGTTAATCCATCGGAGCACCGAAAACTTGTTAATAGATTTTATTATTGAATGAAAAATATGTAGAGTTAAGAACCAGACGGATGGAGACTAAAAATTTCTCTAATGGAATTTTTATCTTTTTTGAAATATACTCTCATCTTTTTTAATACTATTTAACGTCAGTTTTACCAGACGTTAGTGAACAAGGACACTACATCAAGTGATATCAAAATGTAATTAGAATCAAAATGGGTTCCATTTAATTTCTCCATTAAATGGAAGCCATTTTTTATGAAACTAGGTGCTTCCGGTATACTATTAACAATAATGTTATGTTAAGAATAAGGATAGAAAGTATAAAAAGGACTATTAATTGAAGATACAATTACTTTTAGAGAATAATTAAGCTTATGGATTTTAATTAAATTATTTGCCATTCTTTTTCTATCTTTTCTCATTAATAAAGAACATAATTCAGAAGTTAACTTAATTGTAAGATCTTTATCTATTATAATATATGTATTCTTGTCAAAAAAATTTGCTTCTTGCGAATTAAATTGACTCATTGTTCAATTACTGATTATATTCTGGTTTATCAATCGCAGTTGAGGTATATGTATAATAATTTTATTTACTAACACATACTTTAATATAGTTGTCTATTAAAATAAGGATTGTATATACTAATAATTTTGAATATAATATACGATCATTTATTCATTATTATTTTAATTTTTATAATTTATTCTATTAATTTGATAACAGAATGTGTGTGCTGATACATTTTTATTTAATGACTCATCATGTTCAATATTTTTATCATTATGGACTTATTGCGACTGTGATAATGGAAGAATATAACCGATAATATTACCAGAACGAAAGGCATTGCATTGTTGCGGAAGATAGATATGAAGAAATATTACCAACTTTTTGCGTAACTATAAATTGTGTAATTTGTATTTAACCGTTTTATTAATTTTGTCAAATTTGCGTTTAATTTTTTTACACTGAGGATGATCTAATAACAAGGTTGAAATGTATGTTTTAAGAATTTGAAATACATAAAAATCTGGCTTGTAACCTCTTCTTGTTATTTATTATCTAAGAATTCAATCTTCCAACCTAAGAATATGTAAGGCCGGTTTTTATAATCCGTTTTTATTTCAAGACAACATCGTCTTAATTAAATAATATCTTAAAATGCTAATATGGCTCTATTGGTTTATGACATCTTAAAATTATATTTAAGACAATTCTAAATATAAAAATCAATTATGAATATCGATCAAAAAAAACAAAGAAGGTCTCTATTTTGGAAAAATATGAGCTATATATATGAGGAGAAAAAAAATTGGAAAGACGTTCTATAAATAGAACAGTGGGAAGAATTGAGTTAAAAGCTCATTAAAATCAGAGTTTTATATAGTGCGTTTTTTCTTGTTAAAAATATATAGAAAAAAATATATAGAAAAAAAGATAAACTAAAATTAAAATAAATTTCCATTCGTAAAAATGGGCATAGTTCAAGATCGATAAGTACAACAATAATATGTAATTTACGCGGATGAAGATGAGAATCGTCGCGCGGAAATTTTGGTTTCTCATAAAACGGCAAGCGCATTACAATAAAACTGACGATTTATACGATCTGTCATTCTTCTTGACCGCATGCCGTAACGTAATGTAATGTAGTACGTAATTAACTTGGCATGTACGCGCCGCTTGATCCTTTTGCGGCGCGGAAAATAGTTACGATGTGTGAAAATAGTTACGATAACTCTGGCATGTATTTTCCTGATTAGCTGTATTATTAAACATAAAGTAAACGAATTAAGGCTCAGAGTTTCAATAGAAATGTAAAAAAGAATGAGCCAACGCAGATATTAGTGCGAAAAAAATGAATAAAAAATTTATTTATATACAGGATGTCCCGAAATTCAAAGACAATATTATTACAGCCTGAAATTTCGTGAAAAATCAAGTCGAAAAGTTTACCATTTTGCAATTTTCGCAATAGTTGCAAGATATTAATTATATTAAATATCGCCGAATAATGGTTTCCAATAATTTTTTTATTCAAGTATTATCAACTTTACAGAAAAACAGCAAGAAATAAAAATTGTTTATTTTCTTCTCAGAGCTTTAAGAATTTTTTCTGAATTTTTTATTAACTTTTCAATATTGCATTTTCTAATTGGAAAATTGCGAAAATTGTAAAATGATAGAGGACTTTTTGACTTAATTTTTCACAAAGTTTCACGCTGTAATAATATTGTCCTCGAATTTCGCGACACCCTGTGTATTATATACATAAATATGCGAATGTTTTGATCATTTCTTTTAGTTTTTCTTTAGTAGAAAATATATAAAATTAAACGGAGTATAGTCAAACAACATGCGCAAACAAGAAAATATTACAATTAATATTCGTATTCGAAAACTAATATATTAAGATCATCATCAAAAGGTATGTATTTCTTGTAATATGTTGGATGTTTATAACATTGAGACTGATATTATAATATTAGACCGAATAAAAATTATATATCTTAATAATATCAAACTTATTATTAACAGTTTATTAAACAACGATGATTCAGCGGATTTTGTTTTTTAATATGATCACTGCTCGTTTAAAACGAGTCTATTTTACAAAATGACCTCGGAACAAGAAAATGATATTAATGATAATTCTGACAATGAACAAAATGAACATGTTTCCTGGTTTTTATTACTTTATACTTCTTCTACCGCAGAAAAATTCTCAATCATCAACAAAAATGCAAACATTAAGCTAGTTATTTTTCAGAGTTGCAACAAACTAAACAAGTTCATCAAAATTCTTAAAGACATTCTTCCTAAATATTCGAATACAAATGTAGTTTATAAAATTATGTACAAAGATATTGCGATGCTTCGTAGGACAAACGAACAGAAAACTATCTATGAGAATTTCGGAGCATCGTAATCACATTAATTGGAATATCAGCAGTCAGTCGGTTATTACAAACCACCGAATTAATTATAATTACAACTTGGGAGAATGTGAAAATTTTAGACATAGAAAAATTCTTACACAAAAAACTGATTTCTGAAATCTCTCACATACACATGCACAAGAATGGCCTTAATAAACGTTCAAATACCGAGGAACTACATCAAATGCATGTTCAATAATGTTTAATTCTTCATTATGTAAATTTTATGTTGTTCTCACATTCTTATGTGCTCTTATATTTAATGGTCATAATGCGAATTTTATGTTACTTTTCGCGTTCTTTTATATTTTATTTTTAATGCCTAACAATAATATTTACGATGTGATTTTTCGGTTATTTTAATATTGTTTTAAACATTTGTGACATGTCCTAACGTACAGACGTAATACAGACACTGCTTTTATGTTTGATCTCTTGATTTTATATTAATTACATTTGTGTGAACAATTATGTATTAGGTGTACAAATAAGTTTCCGCCGTTTGACAAAAGACGGCGCCACTAGCAAGCTATGGTTAAAATTGTCTGATGTAAAATAAATTATATCGTAAGGTTGGATCTGTCAACAACATAATCTTGAAATACTAGCGATTTTGTATCAGCATCACATATTTTTTTTTGTGCGAAAATGTCGAGTTTTGAGTCGAATAAGCGTCATTTGCGGGAACTTTTGATTTACTTCTTTAATTTGAAGAAATCTGCAGCTGAGGTTCATCGATTGCTCGTAGAAGCATATGATGAGGCTGCCTTAAGTGAGAGAAGTTGTCGTGAATAGTTTCAAAAATTTAAGAAT